>NC_039362.1:207128608-207260287 GCF_003573695.1 Papaver somniferum
TAAAAAAAAAACTGGCCTATATTTGAAAAAAAAAAAAAGAAAATTGGCCTATATTTCCAAATTGCCCAAATTTCAAAAAAAAATGGCCTATATTTCCAAATTGTTCGCACGTTGTTGAACATTTTTTACCTAGTGACACTGCAGTCAGTCATTTTACATATAATTGGTTATACAGTAAAACCTCCTTATAAGAAAACTCTATGAAGAAAAAAAACTTCGTATATGAATAAAAAGTTCTGATATTAGTTTGGCTTAATTTTTGTAGTAATTACCCATTTCTATGGATAGACTCTCTATAAAAATATTATTACATGATCTTAAAGTTATTAAACATCGGTTTACTATACCGATATTTGTAAAAACACTCAACGAACGAAAAATTTACCCAAATCCATTGTATTGATTAAATTCCGTCCATACTTCCTAAAACTTGGTTGTGAATTTTTCTAGATCAAATTGCTCAAGCTATTGATGTTCATTATCTGGTAATATTTAGACTTGGTCTAACAGGAGACAAGGCCTTGAGCTCATTCTAGAAAGACTAGATAGAACTTTAGGGAATTCTAGATGGTTCGATCTCTTTACGAGGTAATTTGTTTACAACCTGACCATTATATGGAGTGATCACTCTCTTATTCTTTTGACTAGTGCTAGAGATAGTGATCCTACCAGGAAACCATTTTTTCTTCAATAAATGTCTGATTATAGATAGTTCTTGCAAGAGGTAATAATCAATAGCTAACGTCATGATGTTCATGGTTATAATGTTTATAGATTGCAAGTCACTAGGTTATGTGAAACACAGTCTATGACAATGGAACAACCATAGCTTTGAGAATTTTCAAGTCAAAAATAAGAGACATTAATTTCGCATAAAACATATTAATAGTCTCCCTTTCTCTGTGTCTAATACTGATAGGCTTGTCGACTTAGAGAACCAGCTCAAATACTGGTATGATGTTGAGTTCGACTATTGAAGTCAAAGGGGCCAAGATGAAATGCTATCCTTGGATGGTAAAAACACTTAATACTTCCATGACAAAGCCAACTATAGTAGACGGAAAACTGAGATAGAGAGTTTACAAAATAGCCTAGGAATCTGAATTACGGAAAGAAGTGATATTGTTAGTAGTCTTAGGGAGCATTTTGTGGCTATAAGTAGATCTTCCAAGCCTCACATTCTAACTAATTTTATTAGTTACATTCCTCCTTGTAAAAATCAGGTTGATAATGATATATTGCTTGCCATACCTAGTGTTGAGGAGATTAAACAAATAGTTTTCAAAATGAAGTCGTGGACTTCACCTGGCCATGATGGTTTCTCACCTGGTTTCTACCAAACCATGTGGGAAACTATAGGTGATAACACTATTCGTATGGTGCAATCGTTTTCCACTCCAAACATCTACTGAAACAATGTAATTATAACTTTGTTTCTCTTATTCCTAAAGTAAATTTCCCGAGATATGCTTCAGATTTTAAGCCAAGTAATCTATGTAAGACTCTTATAAGATTGTTTCAAAACTAGGATAAGATCTGTTAGAGCACTGGTCGGTCGAGCTCGCAAGCGTTTCTATCTCAAGCTTGCTTGTCAAGTTTAGTTGCCAAAACTATAAGTCTTTATTTCTAGTCTACTTATAGTTAAGTCTCGGATTAGGATATTAAATGTAGTTCAGCTTTAGGCTTCACGACGTTCATCAAATGAAAACGAAGAACTACTCAAGGGAACTTCATCAACAAAAGGTATGTGGAGACTTGAACTCGTCCATCACTCAAAAGTCTATCTATTGTATCTCCTATTTGAGACTAAAGTCGTATTCCTATATAAACTTCAATTATACACATTTGATATTTTGAGCCGAGTTTATCTCGCTTATCTATTTCTCGAAATAAGTGTTGGTAAGCTTCCGCTTTAACCAAGTTCATCTTTTATTCTTGACGAAAGTCAAAAGATGATCATGTGAAAATCGCCTTGTAACATCTTACATGATTTGTCTGACACAGTCATTTGATGTAGACTCGAAATGTTTTGTACTGATCATTCGATCACTTGAAAATTGCTTTGAAACTAATAGTTTGTGTGAGACAGCTATTGTCGTCTTCCAAGAATGTTTCAACGATTGAAATGAGGGTTTAGAACATGTAACCATAATTGGATATAAACACAGTGTGTATTCACATTTGTGTAAATTCCAAAACCGGGAACCATGGTATGCGTACCCGTACGCGTACTGGTTGGTTGTTGAAAGTTCGGGAACTAAGTATGCGTACTCGTACGCATACTGGCGGAAGTTCAAATTCCGTGAATTTCTGCTGGAGTTTGGAAGTGTAGTATGGTATGCGTACCCGTATGCGTACTGGCATAACCAAACTCAGTCTGGCTACTTAGGTATGTGTACCCTTTGGCATACTTAAGTAGGTTATGTTCTAAAATCGGTTTGTTCATGAACTAATACATTTATATAATAAGGAATGCAATCTTTTGCAAACCGTGACTATAATGTTCATGAAATGATTCGAGTGAATCAAAATCGATTTTGCTTCAATTGTGTCTTGTATATTTCTATGATAATATAAACAATTGAACAACTCTCTAACTAGTTTCATTTGAGTCATTTGAACTAGTTGTGATGAAGATGAATAAGGTTGATATGAAAGTGCTCATATGGCTAACCATTGGTTAACTATTGTTGAACCAACTATGTGTACATGTTTAGGTACGATCACCTTTATCTAAATGATGGTATGTTTCATTTTTGTATAACAAGCTAGGTTCGATCTAACGGTTGAAAGATATTGCTTGAATCTAATCAGGTTTTCATCTAACGGTGAATATTGAATGTTTGTTTCCAAGGTAACATTGATTGCAAACCCTGATTTGGAGACTATATAAAGGAGAAGTCGAGCAACTGGGAAACCTAATCCCCACACCTCTTGTGTGATACTAGTTGCGACTAGTATCGATTCTCCTTTAACCTTAGGTTTTTCCAAAACCCTATAGGTTAACGACTTGAAGACTTCATTGAGATTATGAAGCCAGACCCAACTATTTTCTTTGTAGTTGCCTGTTCTGATCTTGCTGTTTTCTATTGTGATTGAGTACTATCTTCTTTAAGATTTGCTCGAGATTTATTCTCTGATAGGAAAGATTGAAAAGTAGTTATAAACATCTTCGTCTCATTTTTTTTGATTCCACAATATCATGTTTCGTTAATCGATTAAGATTATTGTGAGGTGATTGATAATACTATGCTGTTCTTCGGGAATATAAGTCTGGTTTATGAATTGGTTCATGTTCACCTTGATTTATCTAAAGATGGAACAAAACTCGCAGGTATATATGTGGGAGACAGATTTATCTATTCAATAGATTTTTTTGTGTGATACATATTTTTTTACCAAGTCTTCGAATTTGGGTCGTAGCAACTCTTAGTTGTGGGTGAGATCAGCTAAGGGAATCAAGTGCGCAGAATCCGACGTGGTTCAATAGGCGTAAGGAACGCAACTGTACCTTGATCAGTGTGAGATTAGCGCTCAAATACATTCCACTCCGAAGTTAACTGGTAGTAGGCTAGTGTCTGTAGCGTCTTAATACAATGTGGTGTTCATATCTGGACTAGGTCCCGGGGTTTTTATGCATTTGCAATTTCCTCGTTAGCAAAGTTTCTGGTATATGTGTTATTTCTTTTCCGTATTATTGTTTATATAATTGAAATATCACAGGTTGTGCATAAGTTCAATCAATTAGATAATCCAACCTTTGGTTGTTGATATAAATTGATTGAAACTTGGATATTGGTTTTTGATACAGTCCAAGTTATTTCTAATATTCAATCAGGCTCGCAAATTCCTATTTGTTGGATTGCTGATTGAATGGAGAACTTGAGATATAACTCTTTGATATTCTTTTCTTAAGATTGAGTCTGACTGTCTAGTTGATTTTCTTGAAAGTATATTGGAGTTAGTCCATACAGATTGCTAAGAGAAATATTGGGTGTGGTTGTTAGACCCCCGCTTTTTCAAGGCCCATTCTTAATAAAATTATTTCCCCATTCCAGCAGCTTTTCTGTAGGCGAGACAAATGTCTGATAACATTGTCACCACACATGAAATGGTTGACATTATGAAAAAACTAAATCTAAGCGGGGTATTATGGCGGTGAAACTTGATATGCCGAAAGCTTTCGACATGGTAGAATGGACTTTTGTTTTGCATTCGCTTAGAAAACTTGGTTTCTGAAAACACGGGGGTACCAAAATACATCACCAATTTTTTCTTAGGCAAACTGTATGGACAAACTTAAATATAATTCGGAGAGTTCAACTTAATGAATCTCAATCAAGGAATAATATTTAGAGTTATATCTCTTTCTCTCACAATCAGAAAGTTTACAGAGAAAAATTCGTGAACCTGATTTGTGTGTGAGAGTACTTGTTAACGAGGAAACTGCAAATGCAGAAAAATCCCGGGACTTAGTCCAGATTGAACACCAAACTGTATTAAACCGCTACATACACTATCCTACTACCAATTTACTTCGAACTGGAATGTGGTTGAGATCAAATTAAACCCTCATAGTAATTCAGTTACAGTCGCGCTCCTTACACCTCTTGAATCCCAGCAGGACTCCGCGCAACTGATTCCCTTGGCTGACATCCTTTACAGCCTAAGAGTTGCTTCAACTCAATTGAATACTTTAAACCAATCTACTTCCCATAGATAAGCCTATATATGTGATTTATTTTTTGATCGTAGATTAAGGTGAGACTGGAAATCGATAGCAATATACAAAGTCTAGCTAACCTCAAAATCCAGACTTATGCTTCCCGAAGAGTAGCCTAGATTATTATTCATCTCACAAGTATTAAACTTGTGGAATCAACAAAGTCTAAAACGAAGAGAACTTTGATGATTTCTATTTATCTTGATTGATAGAGCAAGCTCAACAATCAAACATGGTCAGGATACCTGAGCTATCAAGATAAAGATAGCTGGACCTGGCTTCACGAATCCCTATGAAATCTTTTTAGTCGCTAAACCCTAGAAGGGTTTTAGGAATGGGAAGACTCTAGTTTACAACTAGGACACACAAAGTAGTGTCGGGATTCAAAGATCCCAGTTGTTTGAGGTTCCCCTTTTATAGACTTTCAAATCATAGGTTGTTTTAGGTTTAAGCTAAGATAGCTTTGGAACCAAGCAAACAATATCCTCCGTTATATGAATCTTTGAGATGTGATTGACATATCAAGATATACACTCTTGTTAGGATGAACCGTAACCAAACCATGTACAAAGACAACGTTCATAAATGGTTAGCCGAAACTAGCCGATTGAACTATAAGCTTAATCATTTTCATAAACACTTAAGACTTTTAAGTTTGAGTCACAACCATAAGTTATAATGTGATCAATCATGTCTATATAGTGTTCTCAGAGATTTATTCAAATGCTAATTATCTCACAGAAAAATAATTTTATGTGCATCTGAAAATATTCGACAGGGTAAGTATGTGTACCAGGTACGTGTACTTCAACCTTTTTCGTGACTATATTTTTCATGGTACATATACCGGGTATGTGTACCCTTAAGACAAATATAAGTTTCAGAATATTCAAAACTTTTCCGGTTTAAATACCAGGTATGGATACCACACCGGTTTCTAAACCAACATTTATTTTTCGGTATGCATACTAAGTATACGTACCATTCCAGGTTCACGAGTTCACAGAATTTTTGTGGTATGGATACCGGTGTTGATGGTGGATTTTAGTTCAGGGCTAAAATTGTAAAACCAGAATTTAATGTGATGACATCCTGCAAAGGGTAAAGCCGTTTGATAAGTGATGAATACCTCCTTACTTTATTTATTCGAAGCAATTCAATAAATATACAAAATTCACCCAGAATGGTGCATGTAGCAACAATCCCAAATATTCTGTGAATTTGAGCATTATTAATTAATGCATGATTTTCCTAGTATTTCCTGTGTTGTTCCTCGCCGAACTCTCATTGTTAGCATGACATGACGACTGAGTGTTCACTCTCAGCATAGTAACATGAATCTCCAAGTGCCAATTTTGAGACATGTACGAAATACCCGTACATCCTACATCACTCTCTGACAAAAGAGAATTTCGAAACGATGCGCTCTCAGCTCGATCGAACGTATTTAATTTCCTTAAGGAAAAACTGGACTGTCCATATCAGTCTCAGAAACTATCGCAGCCACTCAAGTTGGCCGCGCAATTTAACAAGCCTAGCAAAAACTTGGAAAGAATGGGCAATTGACGTGATGACCACCGGTGGTCCCACTTGTTCCCTAGCCAGTCGAACATCACACGAGCACCTCCCAACAACGTCAAACGCCAACCCTAAATAGGGTGACCGTGCTGCTTTGTAGAGGTTCGATCGAATGTAGACCGTCCAGAACATTTTAAAACCTTCGCAAGCGTGGTTGGACGGATTAGATCATCCCATGAATGATCAGAGAAGCGTAAACACACACGTTGGCGGGCCCACTCCTCACCAACCCGATCAGTTTTCTCACGACAAAGCCATGGAGCAATGAACGTTTGATCGAAGCATGGCTGGCGTAATGCATTGAAAGGTCGCGAAAATTCCACTAGTGTCTTAAAAAAATCACAACCATCCAACTTAGCCAGCCTATTTGGATGGCTTAGATCGTACCTAAGACCATCAGGAAGGTGCACATATCTTCACTGTCAGCCCAACATGGGCCCCACACGGTCGGTCCTCCCAAAGGAGAAGCGTGGTTTGCCAAACCGTTTGGCCAAAGTCACGCGTGCGTGACTGTTTAAAAAACCTAATTAGGGTTTGCGGCGATGCATATCTGTCGTAGTTCGATCGCGTCAATCCATCTTCGCCATCCTAAACGGAGGGTGTAGATATAGACTCAAGAGGTCCCAAGGATGTCGACCTGATCACCGTGGGCCCACCTGTGCGTGTGACCGTCCAGCCTAGGCGAACCATGTCCGAGCGTCTCGAAACGCACGCCCGAAGGTAACATGTCACGCGGCTTCCAAATCCTTTGCGGCAATAGATTTATGTCGCAAATCGATCACTACCACTCATCTTTGCCAGTCAATTTGAATGGCCTAGATCAAGCCTTCATGGGACTGAGAGGTATATACGTGCACAACAACGGACCGCCTCCATGCGTGACCGATCGGTCCCACCAAAAGTAATGCTCATGCTTGAATTCGATCAAGACAAAGAGGGATGCGTGCGCACCTCTTAAAAACCCAAAAATTCCATCAACGGTCGTAGATATATGCCGTAAACCATCTCGTCCGTCCAACTTTTCCAGTTTGGACGGAAAACCCAGGTTAAAAGCTATACGATCAATGAAGCACCGCGGTGATCACCGTCCACCACTCTTCCACGAGAAGTGATCGACCACGGGATGGCCTTCCCATTCGGCCTCCAAACGATCACTCGAAGATGGTTGGACGTGACGCTATTTTAAGACGGCGACTTATTCGGTTAAGCTTTAAAACAGCGATGCTTCATACATATTGATTGTTTTCGATTCATTACATGCGTCGAGTATACACGATATTTCACTGATACCAACTCCTTAAATAACTTAGATTCGTATGCTATTTCCTGCGTAGGTCCCACGATCCGCTCATTCGAGACATCAAGCATGTCACAAACTGGGGGATACTTACTGGGAATTGGTTTGGCGGTTTACAACGTGCAGTGTGCAACGCGCCATTACAAGAACGTGTCGGGAAAAGGTGTACGGTTAACAGTGATGAGGGAAGTGGGCAAAGGTGTGATCGTGTGACAATCACCACTCCCAAAAGACCCCACTACTCTATCACTTCACCTCCTCCACTTACTACGAGATGAGGGTTGCGTTCAATGACTTGTATAAATAGGTCCTTCACCTATTTCCAACACAGACGGAGAAACCAAGTGTTGTCACAGTATCCAGAAAAACACCCAGAACTGATAGCTTACATTGTGCAAGCCAGTTCAACATTCTGATACAAGTCATAAACAGCCAACACCTTCATAATCTCAACACCTTCTTCGCTTCCCTCCCTAAGATCAAACCCATATCCTTCACTTTGTGACCGAAGCAAGTCTGGAACGACCATTTCTTTGTTTAGGACAGAATTGTATAGATTGATCTCTCGAATCAAAAGCACTCCCGTGCAGTGCATTTTTTTAGGGTTTAGATTCGTTTCTCATCCACACACACACACACAAATTTACCAAAACCAGTAGAAACAATTTTCACCCATAAACAATTGGCGACCATAGTTGGAGATTAATCTCTCGGTTGTGAAGTCAATTTATTCAATACCCAATCCCATTTGGCTGATTTCAAAATGGCTGGTCTTAGGACTTCCCCAACAATTTCAAATCCCGCTCGAAGCTCCTCCAATGAAGATACCCCTCTTCCCAACGGTGTATCTGATGGTATAACCGGAAGAATCCTAACATTGATCGAGTTAGCACGGGTACAGGAAATTCACACGAAGAACATAGACCTGGTCAAAGAAAAATAAAAGGCATACTCGATATCCTCGTCAAAATGACATCAGATGTGAGTGTTTCTCCTGTCACGGAGATTTCTACACTGGGGACTAATCCTCGCAACGATATTCCTCAAGTCAATAGTTTCACTATGAACCAGAGACCGGTGGATCAAGAAGCGGCTTATCTAGTGGAAAGTTTATGCGAACTTTTACACCTCTCGAAGAATCAGCGGGCGGAGACGTTTGCTGCAATCAACCAGATAGCCCTGGACGTGCATTTGACTCCTTTGCGCTTATAATCCTCAAAAACACCATAGATGTCTGTGAATAATGTTACATTTACAGAAAGAGGACATGATGGCGGAAGAGGGTCACAATCAGGCCCTACACGTTACTGCACGCATCAAGGATTCAAAGTTCAAGAGGGGCCTCATCGACACGGGAGCGTCTTCGAATGTGATTACTCTCAAGACACTCAGGACGTCCAAGGGTCGCCCAAGCAAGATCGTGCGACAGCCTATCAAGATGACAGACTTTGAAGGAAACCAAAACAACACGTACGGGTATGTCAATCTGAATTTATCTGTAGGGCCGTCCAATCAAAGGTGAAATTCGAAGTCATAGATTAGGAGTCGGACTATGATACTGGGGAAACCATGGCTTCATGACAATAGGATCGTCCCCTCGACGTATCACCAATGCCTGAAGACTATGCTGAATAAAGAAGTCGTTCGTATTCCTGCATCATTGTCTCCTTACACACCAATATGTGGAGTGGAATTATTTTAACCAAGAGAAGCTCCGCGCGAAGAATCATACAAATTTCATTACATCCCACTCCCCACGTGGGCGTCAATCCAGGAGGAGGACCGACTTGCATCATCGAAGGCTGAGCCCCATGATGCATCTTTGCTGACAAGGCGTCCAATTCTTCTTCATCACGTGAAGTCGCGTCCCATGCTCACACTAAGAGGGAGCGTACTTTTGTGGCGAGCCGTGATCAGAAAGGGAAAACCGTGTACCGACGCCGCTGTTAGCAATTAGCAGGGGAGACTGTTACCCAGTCTCTCCGCCCAACAGAATGCTACAACAACAACGAGCCGCAAGAAGAAGTGCTAGATGCTCCATGACAGCTTCAAGATGGCACCAACTCCACAACTGATGAGCTCGAAATCGTTAACATTGGGAATGAGGAATCTCCTACGCCTATCTCCATCAGCTCAACCTTGTGTATGGATGAACGCACGAAGCTCGTGGAACTTCTCAAAGAGTACCAGGACATATTCACTTGGACGTATGAAGAAATGCCCGGTTTAGATGAAAAATTGGTCACCCATCATCTACATGTCATACCTGGATCCAAGCTGGTTAAACAGTCTCCGAGGCAGTTCAGACACGAGGTAGAAGAGCAAATCAAGACTGAGATTCAGAAGTTGCTAGATGTTGGGTTCATCAAACCCATTCATCGTCCAACCTGGTTGGCTAATGTGGTTCTGGTAAAAAAGGAAAATGGACAGATCAGGTGCTGCATGGATTTCAGAGACTTGAACAGATGCTGATCCAAAGATGATTTTCCTCTACCTAACATCGACATGTTAGTGGATTTCACCAGCGGACACGGCGTGTTCTCCTTCATGGATGGATATAGCGGCTACAATCAGATGAGGATGTATGAGCATGACGCGAGTAAGACAGCTTTTCGAACTCCTCTCGGAAATTTTTATTATATTGTAATGCCATTTAGTTTAAAGAATGTCGGTGCAACGTGTCAATGCGCTATGACGGCAATCCTCCACGACATGATGCATAAGCAAGTTGAAGACTACGTGGATGATATAATAGTCAAATCAGAAGCTCGGGCGGCCCACACAGGAGTCTTACGACAATGTTCGAAAGATGCCGTGAATACAAGTTGAAAATGAATCCTTTGAAATGCGCTTTCTGCGTTTCTTCAGGCAAATTTATGGGATTCCAGGTGACTGCCGAGGGAATCAAAGCGGACCCATCCAAGACCCAAGCTATCGTCACGATACCACCTCCGCGAACTATGAAGGAACTCCAAAGATTCATGGGAAAGGTGGACTACATTCGACGTTTTATACCTGGTTTAGCCCAGCTTGTTGCTTCATTCACCCCCTTGCTGAAGAAAGGAGCAAGTTTCGCCTGGACCGCACTACAACAGTTTCGGAAGATCCAACAAATATTGTCATCTCCAAATCATCATAAAGGGTTCGCCTATTATGTCAGCCTGGACGAGAGCGAGCCCGGGACATCTTCAGATCTATTGGATCCGACACCTCAAAGGAGAAGCCTCAAGAAGATAGCGATGTCCATATCATCATGTCGAGAAAGAATCCACAGCTTGGGAGAATCACTTTGTCAGACTTAAGAGGAATGCTTCAACGAAACAGCGAACATCCAAATGATTATGTCAAGAGGTCCCGGATTCAGGCACTGTAGGGTCACGATTCGAATGTGACTGAACAACAAGTGGTGTAATTGTGCATCAATAGGATGGTACCTATTTATCGTGCTTTGTCGAAGAACATGCGCTTTCAGACATCCTATGAACTCTGTGAAGCCGCTAAACGCTCAGTTGTGACAGCACCTGCCCTGCTAGAAAGAACAAGCCTACCAGTAATGAAGATCCTCATGATGATGTTCGTGGAAGCATACATCTCACCAATAGGCAATACAACCTTCAGCCTTCTGTAAGCAGTTTCGCTGAAGCAGCAAGAGGAAAACCACCGAGATACAACATCCTGCGCGTCCAAGATCGCCAAATCCAACTCCGGTACCACATGCACGACTTCCACAATGATGAAACAACGTCCAAGATATTCCATATCTATATCGACGGTAGAAACATCAATGAGAGATGCTTTCAGAATTTCGTTTCCAGTAGAAGAAGTAGTTGCGTTACCAAAGGAGATTGCACATGGGGCTTAAGAGGTACATACAGATTCTCCATGAAAAGAGCTTCATCATATTTGCAGAACCTATTAGTTAAGTCATTCGTATGAAGGAACTTCCCTACTCCTCAAAGACACGATCCAAAGATGATAATGGCAAAGGAGTGTGACTGGGGACTGCTTAGCACTGCCCATCTCAAAGATGATGAATTTAGAGAGATGCAAGCACGCTATCATTATGATTCCAAGATGTCCAAAGACGAGGATATACTCAAGAAAGCAGACGCATTGTCAAAGACCAGTGATGTTCCTGGACGTCTATGAAACGCAATGCAGACGTAAAGACGACCTCATGAACCAGGCGTGACAACGTCTATCAAGTCGAACGCTCAGTAGATACTCGTGGGCAGGGGACCGTCTCCATATTCTTCATTCCATGAGGCAACATCAAGGAAGCTATCGGTTCCATCATTAGCTTTTCCCTCCAATAACGAGACAAGCTCTACCACTATATGAAGATTTTCAATCCCGGGCTTCACCATAGCAACAACCACTACGGACAGAGGTAATCCGAACTTCTGCATATTTTATTTTCCCATGGAGAAATAATAGAGTCACGGAGGAGAGATGGCGATATCTTTATCATGGTAAACCCACCGAACATACAAGATAGAACCATATAAATCACGCTTGGAGACCGAGGATCAGCATGAAACCCCTGCGCCATCAGTCAAGGACTTCTTCAACACAAGAGATATGGTCAATCAAGAAGCATGTAATTCGCAAGGGGAAGTCAAACTGAAGAAGAAGCCTCTTCGACGTTCGCTCCAGAAGCTGCTTCAACGCTCTCTCCGGGATCCGCGTCAATGTTCTCTCCAGAAGCTTCTTCAACGCTCTCTTCAGGAGCCACCTCGACGTTCACTTCAGAAGCCGCTTCAACACGCTTTCCGGAAGCTGCATCACCGTTCTCTTTGGGAGCTGCTTCAACATTTTTTTCAGAAATTACTTTAGCAGCCTATTAAGGATATTACTCATGATAGGGCTCGTCCTCATCAGAGTCGGGGATTACGACATCGTCATAAATAGTTTGATAATCCAACCAACCATACGCCTAATCTACCTGGGGCCAACCGACATCATGCTAGGGGAACGGTCACCTGGACGCCTCTTGAACGTGACATGCTCCAAGGACAGGATGACCCATCTCTCATGGTAACATCTAACTTGGTCTTATAAGTTTTATCTTTATTCGTCACCATCTAATGCCTACCCCAAAATAGTGCAACCATTGCATGCTAGGCAGGGGACTTAATGTTGATGGTGGATTTTAGTTTAGGGATAAAATTGTAAAACCAGTATTTGATGTGCTGACATCCTGCAAAGGGTAAAGCCGTTTGATAAGTGATGAGTACCTATTCACTTTATTTATTCGAAGCAATTCAATAAATATACAAAATTCACCCAGAATGGTGCATGTAGCAACAATCCCAAATATTCTGTGAATTTTAGCATTATTAATTAATGCATGATTTTCCTAGTATTTCCTGTGTTGTTCCTCGCCGAACTCTCATCGTTAGCATGACATAACGACTGAGTGTTCACTCTCAGCAGAGTAACATGAATCTCCAAGTGCCAATTTTGAGACATGTACGAAATACCCGTACATCCTACATTACTCTCTGACAAAAGAGAATTTCGAATCGATGCGCTTTCAGCTCGATCCAACGTATTTAATTTCCTTAAGGAAAATCTGGACTGTCCATATCAGTCTCAAAAACGATCGCAGCCACACAAGTTGGTCGCTCAATTTAACAAGCCTAGCCAAAACTTGGCAAGAATGGGAAATTGACGTGATGACCACCGGCGAACCCACTTGTGCCCTAGCCAGTCGAACATCACACGAACACCTCCCAACAACGTCAAACGCCAACCCTAAAAAGGGTGACCGTGCTGCTTTGTAGAGGTTCGATCGAACCTAGACTGTCCAGGGAAGTCTAAAACCATCGCAACCGTCCAACTTCGCAAGCATGGTTGGACGGATTAGATCATCCTATGAAAGATCAGAGAAGCTTCAACGCACACGTTAGCGGGTCTACTCCTCACCAACCCGATCGGTTTTCTCACGACAAAGCCATGTAGCAATGAAAGTTTGCTCGAAGAATGGCTGGTGTGATGCTTTGAAAGGTCGCGGAAATTCCACTAGTGTCTTAAAACGATCACAATCATCCAACTTAGCCAACCTATTTGGACGGCTTAGATCGTACCTAAGACCATAAGGAAGGTGCACATATGTTCACTGTCAGCCCAACGTGGGACCCACACGGTCGGTCCTCCCAAGGAGACGTTTGGACAAAGTCACGCGTGCGTGACCGTTTAAAAAACCTAATTAGGGTTTGCGACGATGCATATATGTCGTAGCTCGATCGCTTCCATCCATCTTCGCCATCCTAAACGGAGGGTGTAGATATAAACTCAAGAGGTCCCAAGGATGTCGACCTGATCACCATGGGCCCATCTGTGCGTGTGACCGACCGGCCTAGGCGAACCATGACCCAGCGTCTCGAAACGCACGCCCGAAGGTGGCATGTCACGCGGCTTCCAAATCCTTTGCGGCAATGGATTTCTGTCGCAAATCGATCACGACCACTCATCTTTGCCAGTCAATTTGAGTGGCCTAGATCAAGCCTTTGTGGGACTGAGAGGTATAGACGTGCACGACAACGGACCGCCTCCATGGGTGACCGATCGGTCCCACCAAAACTAATGCCTATGCTTGAATTCAATCAAGCCAAAGAGGGATGCTTGCACACCTCTTAAAAACCCTAAAATTCCATCAAGGTCATAGATATATGTCGTAAACCATCTCGTTCGTCCAACTTTGCCATCTTGGATGGAAAACCCAGGTTAAAAGCTATACGATCAATGAAGCACCCCGGTGATCACCATCCGCCACTCTTCCACAGGGAGTGATCGACCAGGGGATGGCCCGCCCATGCGGCCTCCAAACGATCACTCGAAGATGGTTGGACGTGATGCTATTTTAAGACACTTAATCCGCGACTTATTCGGTTAAGCTTTAAAACAACGATGTTTCATACATATTGATTGTTTTCAATGCATTACATGCATCGAGCATACACGATATTTCACGGATACCAATTCCTTAAATAACTTAGCACCGTACGTTATTTCCTGCGTAGGTCCCACGATCCGCTCATTCGAGACATCAAGCATGTCAAAAACTGGGGGATACTTACTGGGGTATTGGTTTGGCGGTTTACAGCGTGCAACGCGCCATTACAAGAACGTGTCGGGAAAAGGTGGACGGTTAACATTGATGAGGTAAGTGGGTAAAGGTGTGATCGTGTGACAATCACCACTCCTAAACGACCCCACTACTCCATCACTTCACCTCCTCCACTTCCTACGAGATGAGGGTTGCGCTCAATGACTTGTATAAATAGGTCATTCACTTATTTCCAACACAGACGGAGAAACCAAATGTTGTCACAATATCCAGAAAAACACCCAGAACTGATAGCTTACATTGTGCAAGCCAGTTCAACATTCTGATACAAGTCATAAACAGCCAACACCTTCACAATCTCAACACCTTCTTCGCTTCCCTCCCTAAGATCAACCCCATCTCCTTCACTTTGTGACCGAAGCAAGTCTGGAACGACCATTTCTTGGTTTAGGCCAGAATTGTATAGATTGATCTCTCGAATCAAAAGCACTCCCATGGAGTGCATTTGTTTAGGGTTTAGATTCGTTTCTCATCCACACACACCCAAATTTACCAAAACCAGTAGAAACAGTTTTCACCCATAAACAACCGGGTATGCGTACCTCTAAGTCGCTGTCGAACTATAACTACGCCGGTATGTGTACTGGGTACATGTACTACGACTCCAGACCTATAACAGTTTTCCCAGTTTGTGAAACTGGTATGCATATTTTCCTGTATCCAGATTTTCAATAGTTCTATATTTCTCTCTAGATCAATTCGAAGCATTCCCAAATAACATCAATGACAGATATCACTGTTCCAGGTTATTTTCGAATGATAATCTTGAATCATAATTTAGATTACGAACAATAAATTTTTCTTACCGAAATTCTTCAAGTATGAACAAATGTTGATTAAGCTTAGTCATATATATTTTGAGAATTAATTACCAAGAAAAACTTGACTCAAAATTCTTAATATGCTTGCAATAGTCTAATTAGTTATGCGACGACGTCTCATAGATTTAAAGATGAATAAAACTTGAGAAATAGGCGGATCAGTCTTCACTTACCTTTTGTTGAAGAAATTCTCCAAAATCTTCGGTTGATCTTCGCCTTCAAACGGTACAGCGCAATGATGACTGTCGTGGTGTCCGTTTCTCAACTGCACTTCTATCCTAATCTGAGACTTAACTAATTGTAGACTAGAAATCAAGATATAGTTTTGACAACTAAATTTGACAACAAGCTTGAGATAGAAACACTTGTGAGTTTGACCGAGCAATGCTCTAACAGTTTCCATGAGGACTTTTGTAAAATCATTATACTTCTATTATTTTGAATAGCGCTCAGGGTGAGAGTTTTCTTAATGAAAAAGGTCTCATATAGGGAGACCCCTTATCTTCCTACTTATTCTTTTATGTATGAAGTTTTTCTCTAAAAAAATTCTTGTTGCAGAAAGTAAAGGTTTGGTCCATGGAATCAAGAGAACTAAGGAATGTTCGTCTATCAATCATCTATTTTTCGAAAACTGTTTATTTTCCTAAAAGGTCCTGTAAATCTAAGCATTTACATGAAATTATACCGGATTTTAGCAGGTTATCAGGTCAGTCAGTTAACTTTGATAAAAGTGGTTTTGATTTTAGTCCTAAAACTGAAAATAAATTAAAAATGATGAAAAAGAGGGGGTCTAAAAACCACATCCAATGATTCGCTTAGCAATCTGTATGGACTAACTACAATATACTTTCAAGAGATTCAACTACACAGTCAGACTCAATCTTAAGAAAAGTATATCAAATAGTTATATCTCAATTTCCCTATTCAATCTGCAATCAAACAAATAGGAATTTGTGAGCCAGATTGAATATAAGAAATAACCTGGACGGTATCAAAAACCAATATCCAAGTGTCAATAAATTTAATCAACAACCAAAGGTTGGATTTACAATTGATTGAACTTACCCACAACCAGTGATATTTCAATTATATAAACAAATATAATGCGGAAAAGAAATAACACAGACACCAGAAGTTTTGTTAACGAGGAAACCGCAAATACATAACTACCCCGGGACCTTTCTAGATTTGAACACCACACTGTATTAAGCAGTTGCAGACACTAGCCTAGTACAAGTTAACTTCGGACTGGAATGTAGTTGAGCCCTAACCAATCTCACACTGATCAAGGTACAGTTGCGCTCCTTACGTCTCTGAATCCCAGCAGGACTCTTGATTCCCTTATATGGTCTCACCCATAACTAAGAGTTGTTACGACTCAAAGTCGAAGACTTGATAAACCAATCCGTCTCACACAGAAAAGTCTTTTGAATAGATAAATCTGTCTCCCACTTATATACCTATGAGTTTTTGTTCCGTCTTTTATAAATCAAGGTGAACATGAACCAATTGATATACCAGACTTATATTCCAGAAGAACATCCTAGAAATATCAATCACCTCACAATAATATTAATCGTATGGTAGCGAAACAAGATATTGTGGAATCACAAACGATGAGACGAAAATGTTTGTGACTACTTTTTATCTTGCCTATCGGAGATTAAATCTCTAGCCAATCTTAGAGAAGATAGTACTCATTCATGATAAAAAACAGCAAGATCAGAACATGCAACTACAGATAAAATAGTTGGGTCTGGCTTCACAATCCAAATGAAGTCGTCAAGTCGTTAACGTATAGGGTTTTGAAAAAAAACCTAAGGTTAAAGGAGAATCGACTCTAGTCGCAACTAGTATCACACATGAGGTGTGGGGATTAGGTTTCCCAGTTCCTAGAGTTCTCCCTTATATAGTCTTCAAATCAGGGTTTGCAACCAATTTTACCTTGGTAACAAAGCATTCAATATTCACCGTTAGATGAAAACCTGATTAGACTCAAGTTATTATCTTTCAACCGTTAGATCGAACTTAGCTTGTTACACAAAAATTAAAAGTGACTTCATTTAGATATGAGTCACCATACCTAAACGTGTGCATCTTTGTTGGCTTAACAATAGTTAACCGAAGTTAGCCATATGAACACGTTCATATCAACCATATTCATCTTAACCATAACTAGTTTAAATGACTCAAATGAAACTAGTTTTAGAGTTGTTTAATTGTTTACATTCTCATAGAAGTATACAAGACACAATTGAAGCAAAATCGATTTTGATTCACTTGAATCAATTCATGAACATTATAGCCACGGTTTGCAAAAGATTTCATTCCTTAATATATAGATGTATTAGTTCATGAACAAACCGATTTTAGAACATAACCTACTCAAGTATTCAAACAGGTACGCATACCTAAGTAGCCGGACTTGGACTGTGTTCGCCAGTATGCAAACGAGTACGCATACTCGTTCACATCCGAACTCAGTTGAATATAGTGCGCGTACGGGTACGCATACTAAAGTTCTCGGACTTCAACTGACTTCGCCAATACGCATACGGGTATGCATACTATAGCTCCCGGACTTCACCTGACCAACCAGTACGCATACGGGTATGCATACTAGATTTCCGGTCTTGGACTACACATATGCAAGTACGCATACTGTGTTTATATCCAATCATGGTTAATCGTTCTAAACTCCCATTTCAATCATTGAAACATTCTCGGAAGACGAGAATAGCTTTCTCACACAAACTATTAGATTCAAAGAAATTTTCAAGTGATCGAATGATCAATACGAAATATTCTGAGTCTACATCAAATGACTGCCTCACACAAATCATGTAAGATGTTACAAGGAGATATTCACATGATCATCTTTTTACTTTCGTCAAGAATATAAGATGAACTTGGTTAAAGCGAAAGATTACCAACACATAATTCGAGAAAAATGTAAGCGAGTTAAACTCAACTTGAAATATCAAATGTGTATAATCGAAGTCTATATAGCTATACGACTTTTATCTCTAATAGGATATAGAGTAGATATACTTTTGAGTGATAGATGAGTTCAAGTCTCCACATACCTTTTGTTAATGAAGTTCCACGAGCTCCCCTTAGTACTTCTTCATCTTCAATCGATGAACGTCATGAAGTCTAATGCTCAACTACACTTTCTATCCTAATTCGAGACTTATCTATAAGTAGATCCTAGAAATCAAAACTTATAGTTTTGACAACTAAACTTGACAAACAAGCTTGAGATAGAAACGCTTGCGAGTTCAACTGAGCAGTGCTCTAACAATCTCCCCCTTTGTCAATTTTAGTGATAAAACTATCAATACATATGATTACAAAATAAATAAACTTTGTAGCTTCTCATCCAAATGCTTGATTTCCTTGGTTCTTCAACATTACTCGAAATCTTCGTCACTTCCAAGTACTGCAGTGATTCTGAACGTGTTCAACTCAGCATCATAGTTGTTGAAGATCCGTAGCCATAACAATGAGAAAACAGTTGCTCTCAATCATTGTTATACAGTATCATAGTATTATTACACAACATCAAAGTCCAATTGTATCACAACTTTGGCAACAATACTATGGTGATATGTATAACTCCCCCTTAGTCAATACTTCATCTCAAATGAAAACCACTGCCCCTTACATAATGATCCGTAAACCATATGTATTTGTAGTGTGAACTACACATTAATTCCCCCCCATTTTGTCAATATAAATTGGCAAAAATACGAAGACTAGTGGGATCCTAATGAAATTCTCCTACAATATTCCACAACCGCACTTCCCACAAAAATTTGGCAATTAAGCACAAGTTCAATTAAGAACTCTCCCCCATAAAATGTCATTCCCGAAAGAACAACAAGAACGACCTTACTTTTACAAGAAAAGAAGGATTTCTTTGGACATTAACAAATCACATGAAACATGAATTTGTATCCAGAAAACTCAAAAAAATTAACTACAAGAGAACCCATGATTAATTTAATCGGAAATACTCACATAAGATAACTTACAGAGCCGCAAAGTATTTACACAAAGATGTGGATCAGGGAAAGACCAATACTGCGGAATATTCAAAGATTCATTCTATTTTTCGTCAATATTTGCATAAATACATATAATAGACTTAATCTTTGCAGACAAAAGTTCATCCTATCTTCACCAATATTTGCATAATGACATAATATGCTTAACTTTTGTTGTCAAATGTTCATTCTATCTTTTATCAATAAAGATATATGATAGACTTAGCTTTTGAGCAAAATATGGGACAATCACAGTTCATGGATGCAAAGACACATATCCCATAAAAAGTTGCATTATACAAAACCATAAAGATTAATATTGCAAAATCATCTTCCAAATAAACTTTAGAATTTAAATAAATAAATACAAAAACATTGCAAGATGAAAAACGTTGGCAATAGCTATGTGTACTCACAATAATTGTTATTCCAAACCCTAGTTATCCTTCTTAAAACACAAGAATAAATTCTCATAAGAAGTTTCCTAGACAACAATAAATATAACTCCTAGGACGAACGCAACCAAAAGTCACCAGACATGACCAACAACCAAAGATCGAACACAAAAAAGTTCATCAGTTGCTTTCTTCAGTTCGTTTTTCAGAAATTCAAGATTCTTTGTTGCAATTCCAAGTTGTTCACGTACGACATCAAAATATCGAAGAAGATTTCCTACCAATTGAGATCACATCTGAACTGGAAGTTTGTTTTCATGATCAACAACATGATAGCATGTTATGAAAACAGGGTCCTCGTGAAACTCAACTACCTTGCCCTTTTCGGGTTTGTCTTCCTTTTTGCATCCATCCATTGTGTGCACCATAATCTCATAAGAGAATTTTGACGTTACCGAACGAGTATATATCAGAGGAAAAGTTCATGATATATATTGAGACTTTCATGGGGAAACTCTAGTTACTCACTTACGTTCAGTAATGGGCCAGGTGTACGTACACTCATGGTTATGAACCGGGTTCAAGACCAAGAGAACGATGGACCCTAATTTAGAAATAGTTTTGATAAAAATCAAAGCCAAATTCTAAACATAATGACAGGAAATCTTAGCTCAAGGAAAAAGAAAATAAGATTATTGTTGATAGACAACAAATTGACTTCATATGGAAGACAAACGAGAGTTTTCAAAGTGAGCAACAAAGAGAAATTTTCCAAGAGTTACTGATCAACTATATTACAAAAGTAATAATTAACTGGAGCAAGGCTCAACAGTAAGATGATCAATTTAAATTTAAAACTATAACAGATACAACAGAGACCACCTTGCCAAGAAGAAACACTTCTTGAGATTTATGAGCATCCTCCCACGGTCTCAAAGAGGATGCTCATAGGTAAGCAGTCAAGTTGTAGTTCACTACGCCAAAACTGATGATTTTTTACAAGAGCCTATTATAAAAATTGATAGAATCTCCCAGTCAATTATTTTTGGACAAATTAACAAGCTGACCAACTTCCGTCCATATAACTATTAAACCGGCCAAATTTTTTGAATCTTTTATAAAGTGGCCTTTCTGTTAGATATAACGCCTGGACCCACCAGAATGGTCTACCAAGTTGATTAATTCAATTGTTCACGTAGAAATTACTCAAATATCCTTCCAGCCTATCTATTTCATTTTTTTCTTCACTACTTTTGTTTCCGTCTCTCTCAATTCCCATAAGTTTTGAGAAGAATAAATATTCTCTAAGATTTTCAATCCCATCATCATCATTTCCACGATAAATTTTTTCTTTTTCACTAAATAATTTCTCTCATTATAATTTCCGTCATCTTTGATATAGAGTTTCGATTTTCTTACTTTAAGGTTTTTATTGCTTGATTGTTCTTGCAATTTTAATCTATGATCTTCAATATTCAATCTCATGGTAATAATTTTATGAAATGGTGAGAATTATATGAATCAGGTAGTTTTGAATTCATTTAGATGATAAAGTTTTACTTTTTGTTTAACTACCTGATTATGTGTAATTGGTTCTTGATTAATGGGTTTAAGTGTAATTGGGTTTGATTAATGTAAATTTTTTTGAAGAGATGTGATGGTTGCTGAAACTCAAACCTCTGCTTAAATCAAAGTTGTTAATGGAGATTGAAATTCTGCACTGATGCTTATCCATTTTGTGGGGCTATGAAGAAATTGTTTTGGAAGAGTCCGTGAACCTAAAATAGATGAAAGAAGAGGAGCTACTGCCATGGTTTGGTGGTCGGGTTTGAAGGAGTTAGGACTCGAATTTAGTAACTGGAGATAACACTAAACGTTGGGTGCAAAGTAATTTTCCTATTTGGTCCAAGTGTGTATGGCCCTGAATCCTTGAAACAAGCTGAGAACGTAAGTTGTTGCCATTCATTTCGGTGGTAAGTGGTAACGGATGGTGAAGCCTTTAGAGATTATGAATGATTAAAAATGTATGTTTTGTACAAGATTTTGCAGGGAATGTATGTTTTATTTCTCGATTTTTCTTGTAATTTTCTATGATATTCAGAAATTAATCTCAGGGTACGACATTTAGGTCAACATTTTAGTTTATTTGGCTGCCGGAAAATCAGTTGGAAACTGATGATGTTCCCGTTGGTTTGCAGTGATTTGATGTATGCGATATTGATGCTTTTAGAGTTTTTTCATGTCAAGAAATATTGGGTAGTTATCCAATTCGAAATTGCAGGTGATAAAAGTTACGAAAGGATGCGCAAATACAATAACAAGAGACGCCTCTACATCCACAGTTTTGCGCACATCACCTGCTCGTGAAAAGTTTTGAAAGAAAACCTTATCAACTAGGTATGACTCGTTTTTTTTGCAGGTTTAACTTATTGGCACCAGGAGGGACTTATACATCTTTTTAATAGTGGGATAACTGACACGTCGGCAGTTAGCTGCTGTTACCCGTTTTTTGAAAAAAACGGGACGGAAAAAATCAAACTCGACCACTTTATATAATGATTGAAAAAAACGATCATTTTTTTTAAATATACTTCAAAAAGATGGCCACTTTATTAAAAAGCCCATTATTTTTTTTGATATCCCATCACCGTCAAAACCATTTAGGTGGACCAGCTTTTATTAGGATAAATTTTTGATGTGGGGGTTCTTTGATGGGGGCATGAGGGACAAATCAGGAGTTGACATGTGTTTTTCATATTAATTGATTCAACTAATTTTGCTTCTAAAAATATCAAAGATAAAATATAAGCAATTAAGATAACCAATATTTTCTCAAAAAATAAACTTGTCTTGTTTTTTTGGAAACAAAATTTGTTGGAATCAATTAATATGAAAAAAACATGTCAACTCCTGATTTGTCCCTCATGCTCCCATCAAAGAACGCCCACATCAAAAATTTATAGGCCAGTTATTCCGACGGAATACACAAAATCATTTTTCTTCTTCTTCCCTATCCCTTCACTTAAACCACCGAAGAAATCTATGTTTCTCGATCTCTAAATGGTGGAAGATCAATCTCCAAACCCAAATCTGATCACCAAAACAATTGATTTAACTCTATTTAATTCGTCTCAAACTTGAAAAACCTAAATCATCATCAACAGTAGCTGTTCTTGAAGAAAAAATCTGGAAAGAAGGGAAAAGTTTGAGCAAAATCAATATAAGTAAAGCATTCTAAAGATTAAATCATCGAAAGATATTTGAAAGGTAATATTGATTTATTATTATCATTTTAATTTGATCGCGACTCTTGATTTTTGCAATTTGGAAACCCTATTTCAGAGTATAAAACCTAATTTTTTTGATTTTAATATTTCGATCAAATAAAATAATTACAGCTAGAGTTTTAGGTTCAGACGTAGATCAAAAGATTTGTTCAGAGTTATGTTATTCAACTGAAATTTTAATTCTCTCAATTTCATTGTCAGTTCTGCATATAACTTCAACAGAGCCTCTATTAATGATGAAGGTGATCTGGTGATGTCTTATAATAGTTATTGAATCACATCGGAGATAAGTATTCATTATCTTCCTTAAGTTTTTTGATTGATTGTTATTTCTCTTGCAATTTTCAATGACAATAGTATGTCAGACATTATGGTTTATTCATGAAACATTTAAGTAAACTTTGACCTTTATCTAATGTAGCTATGAGCTGGTGTAATTCCAGATTTAAGCCCTCTACTTGATTTCTTTGAATGAGGTCATGCTGCTAAATTTCTGATCTTTTTCTGCTAGCATATTATATATCTTTTATCACCTATGAATATTAGGTGCATGAGTCCCCTGCACCGATTGCCTTTATAAACAGTTGAGCCTTTACATTTTTTCCTTTCTTTTTTTCCCTATTTTAAATTTTGTTTCTCAAGTGTATTCCCTAGATTCTTCTCTGTTGCATGTACACAATTAAGAAAGAATAGTAATGGAATTGGATGGTTCACTGTTGCTTGTTACTTTCTTTAGTCTTTATAAGCTTATAATTTAAGACATAATTCTATCTTTCAATTTCTTTCATTTTTCTTTTTTTTTTGTACTTCGTTGAGATTTATGTTGAATAAGAGTAATAGATTGTTTCAACTTAATTACTTTCTGGTCTTGAGATGGTTCATTACTGGCTGTAAAAATATTACAATCATTTTACTCATTTACTATGTTATATATGACTGCCAATGAAGGCTGTTGAGGTTTTAGAACATCTGATTTTCTTATTCTTAAGTATACAGTACATTCTATATTATACTTTTGTTTGCAGTAGCTTAGTTACACAACTCATTAGCACCCTTAGCCTTGTCAAGACTAAATTGAGCTTAGCATCCCATTTGTCCCAGTTAATCTCTACAATTGCTCATCAAGTGTATTGACATTTTCCATTTTTCTTTCTTGAATGTCATCAGAAGCATCATCATACTTTTCAAAAGAATTAATAGGAGAAGAACAAGTACTACCTGATGCGGCAGTTTTTCTTGCCTTCTTAATACTGCATTTCAGTCTATTTATACTGGTCTTGAGCTCCGAGACACGATTATTGATGTTAATGTATTCGGGAACATACACCTTTGATTCAAGACTTTCTTCAGTGAGTGGAAAGGAGTTTGAACTTTTCTTCTTCCTTCGATGACTTTTTATCTTCACAGAACGATTTAAAGAGTCATACGTTGATATGACATTCTCTCTGTTACGATTGTGAACAGGTTTTGTGTCATATTACCAAGAATTGTCCCATCACAACACTTTTTTGAGTGCATACTAGACCTTTAATACCAGCATAATGAGAAGCGGGTTTGATTACTTCTTTAGACATCCATACAAGAATGTTATCAAGTTTTTCATTCCGCAGTCGAAAACGACATCTCTTTTCAAGATGACCTTTGTTTCCACAATAATAATAATTAATGGTAAGTTTTTGACTGTTCTCGTATGAGCTGTTTTTGAAGTTTGACAATCGTTGTCCTTAGGAATATCAGCTGCTGAAGGTAGTCTTTCAGTTTTGATATTAGTGAAATTTGTCATTAGCACGGACAAAATTGATCTTACCAGCACTTGGAGCGTCTATTCCTTTATAGCCCAGACCACGTGTATCACGATGTTCTTTACATGCTCCCAGCATGGTGGATAATTTTTTAGAAATAGCATTGAATCTTTTTAGATTCTCTTCCAGTGATTTGACCTTGTCAAGGGCAGCATCTAGATCAGCCTCCAATTTTTTTTCTCTGGCGAAAAAGTTGATTTTTCTGTCATTAAAATATTTTTTTTTTAGATTCATATCTTGCTTCAGCTTGTGCAAGTCTTTCTTTTAACATAAAGAGATTTCAACGAAGATTATCACATTCAGAATTCTTTGAACGCACGTCTTTTTCACGATCTTTAAGAATACATTGTAAGAGTTTGTAACCACAGTCATATCCCTTAAAGAGTTTTCTCAATTTCCTGTTTTCTAGAAAGACAAGTTTCAGATATTCATCCAAGCAAGTTGTTGACCGTTTTTTTTCTTTTTTTTTATGGTCAAAAAACTTGATATATTGTAAGACTTCCCCATCGACATCTTGTCCCTCTTCTGAATCACTTTCATCTAAAAGATCATCCAACTGTTCATCTAGACGTTTTCCCAGTCGAACACAATTTCAGCCCATGGAGAAAATGTGGAGATTTCTCAGGAGATTCAAGGCTTTGAACCAAATCAGAGTGTTTCTGAACTGGTGTTGCGTTGTCAGAGATAACACTATTATCCATAGAGGCAGATATCTACAAAAACGGACTTATAAGGTCTTAAACGTGTTTTCTTGCTCGATATCAATTGAAAAAGCGGTGGTCTAACAACCTCACCCAATATTTCGATTAGCAATCTGTATGGACTAACTCCAATATACTTTCAAGAGAATCAACTAGACAGTCAGACTCAATCTTTGGAAAAGTATATCAAAGAGTTATATCTCAGTTTCTCTATTCAATCTACAATCAAACAAATAGGAATTTGCGAGCCCGATTGAATATAAGAAATAATTTGGACGGTATCAAAAACCAATATCCAAGTGTCAATCAATTTAACCAACAACCAAAGGTTGGATTCACAATTGATTGAACTTATGCACAACCTGTGATATTTCAATTATATAAACAAATATAATACGGAGAAGAAATAACACAGACACCATAAATTTTTCTAACGAGGCAACCGCAAATGAAGAAAAACCCGCCACCTAGTCCAGATTTGAACACCACACTGTATTAAGCCGCTACAGACACTAGCCTACTCCAAGTTAACTTCAGAATGGAATGTAATTGAGCCCTAACCAATCTCACACTGATCAAGGTACAATTGCGCTCCTTACGTCTCTGAATCCCAACAGGACTCTACGCACTTGATTCCCTTAGCTGATCTCACCCACAACTAAGACTTGCTACGACCCAAAGTCGAAGACTTGATAAACCAATATTTCTCACACAGAAAAGTCTATTGAATAGATAAATCTGTCTCCCACAGATATACCTATGAGTTTTTGTTCCATATTTTGATAAATCAAGGTAAACAGGAACCAATTGATATACCAGACTTATATTCCCGAAGAACAACCTAGAAATATCAATCATCTCACAATAATCTTAATCGTATGGTAGCGCAACAAGATATTGTGGAATCACAAATGATGAGACGAAGATGTTTGTGACTAATTTTTATCTTGCCTATCGGAGATTAAATATCGAGTCAATCTTAGAGAATATAATACTCAATCACGATAGAAAACAGCAAGATCAGAACATGCAACTACAGAGAAAATAGTTGGGTCTAGCTTCACAATCCCAATGAAAACTTTAAACCAATCTTCCTCCCGCAGATAAGCCTATATGTTTTTATGTTCTGATCAAAGATCTAGGTGAGGTAGGAAATCGATTGCAATAGACAAAGTATAGCAAACCTCAAAATCCGGTCTTATGACTCCCGAAGAGCATCTTATATTATTATTCACCTCACAAGTAGAAACTTGTGTAATCACAAAGTCTGGGACGAAGAAACTTTGCGATTTCTATATATCTTGCTTGATGGAGCAAATGGCTCAACAATGAATATCAAGATCAGGATACACAAACTATAAAGATAGTTGGACTTGGCTTCACGAATACCTAGGTGCAGTCTTTTTAGTCGCTAAATCCTAGAAGGGTTTGAAGGAAAGGATGACTCTTGTTTATAACTAGGATACATAAAAATAGTGTTAGGGATTAAAAAATCCCAGTTGCTTGAGATTATCCTTATATTGATTTTCATGATCAAGGTTGCTTTAGATTTAAGCTAAGGTAGCTTTTGAATCAAGCAATCAATAATCATTATTAGATGAAAAACTTGACTTGAGATTAAAATAATAGAATATACACTCTGGTTAGGATGAACCGTAACCGAACCGTGTACAATTACTTGTTCATGAAAGGTTAGCCGAAACTAGCCAATCGAACGATAAACTCAACAATTTTTATATAACACTTTAAGACTTTAACCTTGAGTCACAAATTTGATCAAACATGTCTAGATGGTGTTTTTAAAAAGTTGTTCAAATGCCGATTATCTCATAGAAATAATTCTGATGCATCTGAAAATATTTGACAGGGTAAGTATGTGTACCTGGTACGTGTACTGTACCTGGTCGTGAGTATTTTTGTCATGGTACATGTAATAGGTATGTATACCCTTAAGACAAAAATGGGTTCGGTAATCCACAGATATTTTGGGTTTGCATATAGGGTATGTGTACAAATTTTGTTTGGAAACCAACAGATCTTTTCCGGTTTGCATACTAGGTATGCGTACCTTCCGAGTTCACGAGTCAACAGATTTTGTTATGGTATAGATACTGGGTATGCGTATCCAAAAGTCGTTGTTGAACTACATATATCTACGTCGGTACTGTAATGGGTATATGTACTGCGGCTCCGCACTTATAACAGTTATCGCAATAGGTGAACTAATATGCATACTATCCTGTATCCAGATTTTACAGTAATTTTATCTCTCTAATAATCAATTTGAAACATTCCCGAATAACATCAATGACGCATATCACTGTTCCAAGATATTTTCAAATGATTAAACCGTTAATCACTATTAGGTCATAAACAACAATTTGTTCTTAACCAAATTCATCAAGTATGAACAAATGTTCTTAAGCTTAGCATATTTCGAGAACGATATTCAAGATAAACTTGACTTTAAATTTCTATTATGCATATAATGTCTAACTTAGTCATGCGGCAGTGTCTCATAGACAGAAAGGTGAAAACTTGAGAAATTGGTGGTTCAGTCTTCACTTTCCTTTTGTTGAAGAAGTCCTCCATGAAGCTTCGTTTGATCTTTGCGTCTAAACAGTAAAAGGCAGTGATATCCAATTCTCAACCACACACTTCTATCCTAATCTGAGACTTGGCTAAATGTAGATTAGAAATCAAGATATAGTTTTGATCAACTAAATTTGACAACAAGCTTGATATAGCAACACTTGTGAGTTCGACGTCCGAGCAATGCTCTAAAACTAGAGTCGCCTATATTGACCTTTTAGGTCTATAACTAAAAAGATTTCGCGTGGGGATTCGTGAAGCCAGGTCCAACTATCTTTACAAGGAAAGGTTTATAATCTGGAATAACATAATCAGCTTGTTGAAGATGACAATAATGTGTTTGCAACACAAAAGAAGATTTCATCAACTATCCTACATCTTCATGAAAGCACGGTAATCTTCTGCATTCTAGAAATTTATTCTTCAAAATTGGAAAGTCTCGACTCAAAGATTTGCAATCCAATATTTGACCGAAGTATTTATCAGGGGAAGCACCATCATCAAAGGTGTATTGCCAGGACTTATCGTGTTGTACTCTTTTTCCTTCGTCAAGATTTTGTCCCACCGAGTTTTCCTTTCAAGGTTTTAACGAGGAAACATATGCGTGTCCAACACTGTCTAAGTCTTTACATGCTTATGCAACGTGAGGTTTTTCTATTTTGATCTTCCATGGTGTGTTTGTAATGACTCAGCGTCATTAGGGGCCCTTGTGTCTAATATCGTGGTTTCTTGTATCCCTATAAGTAAAGACATAAATCCTTATAAATCTACACACTCCCCTTCTCTCTCTAATTTGTGCCCCTTGTTCTCTATTTTCTAGATTTACAAAATATTAATTTGTACTTTTTTTAAAAAAAAATTGTAGAATGGAAAAATCTGTAAATATCTCGCATAATTAAATTTATTCACCGGGGTGGAGTTTGTAAAATGTGGGTAAACTTCTATTTCAGAAAGATCGATGGATAAACAATAATTAAATTTTTATTTTTGTGAACCCATCGATGTTTTTGAAGTAAATTTGGATAAACGGGGGTGAATTTCGGTATATGTTGGTAAACTCCTAAAGAAAAATAATAATAATAATACTTAGGTATAACCCATCAAATATTACAATAGAACCTCTATATAAGAATACTCCATATATAAGAATAAAATTTTCTGGTCCCGATTTGGACCAGTTATATTTAAGAATAAACTCCATATTGGAATATGTTATAATTTTTTGTGGACCCGTCTTAAGGAAATTACCTCCATATAAGAATAATTCACAATAGTATATAGATAATATATGTCATATCGTACATCAAAGTTTAAGAAGAAGAGATTCTTTTGGCTCACAAAAATATCTTTGATCATATGCTTTCGTTTGTCAATTTTCCATATCATTGTTGAATTTTGTATGGATTATATTTTGTATTACATAACAAATTTCGTATATTTGAATAATACATGTGAAATTAGACAAATTTCATACTTGAAACTAAACAAAATTTATGTTTTCCTAGGTATTGCTTAGGTACATTGTGTTGCAGAGCAAACTTCCTATATTTAACTTACGTATCGTACATGTGAAACTAAGACAAAATTTAACTAATATTTGTATTGCCTAGGTACATTGTGATGTTTGTTGTGCGTAATTATGTTTTCTCCTAGATATATATATATAAAAAATCATTGATCAATTCAAGGTAGACCTCCATATAAGAATAACCTCCATATAAGAATAATTTTTTGTGGTCCTTAAAATATTCTTATAGAGAGGTTCTACTATATTAAAAATTAGATGATTACCTGTATTACCCCTTTCCCCTATGTTAATATCGCTTTTGTTAGTTTCATGAAGTTAATTCGCCCTTTACCTTTTCCTCAACAACTTCCCTCTTTAAACCAAATTTCAATTTTCTTAACTACCCACATTTAGCAACGGACATCCAGAAGCCAGAATTTCAGTCCCCATCACACGAAGTTAGATCGCACTATGCTTTACTTAACAACTTCAATCTTGAAAATGAATATCTATCATCTTCACTACCCAAAGTTAATACACAAAAGAGTATCATCTTCTTCTCTTGTATATCCTTCGCATTTCTACAGAGAGTTTTAGTGATAGATGAGCGGAAGTATAAGCGTAAATTGCATAACCATTTAAGGATCTTGTAAGCTGCTTATATCTCTTCCGGTAAGATAAGATGGTTCGTATTTTGTCTTGATTTCTTTAAAATTGCATTTCCTGATATTAGTTTTTGCTTGAATTACATTACTTGGTTCCGTATTTTAATTTTGTATTTCTATCCAATCTTGCTAATTTTTCAACCTATTTGAAAAGGAGGTCTTAGTTATTTTAATCCAATCTTGTGCTTGTTGCTTTGTCTAATCTAAGAGGTTGTGCTGTCGATCCAAGATTCTGATTTGTCAAAAAAAATTTAATGTTATACTGTTGTAATGGTTGTTTTCTAACAAAGGTTTCGAGGAATTGAGAAAGCCCCGAAGAGATTGGAGATATAATGAATATGTTCATCGAGTATTAATGAAGTGAAGGTTTCGTTGTTGTTTTATCACTATAATATTATGAACTTCTAACACATACAATTTCCATTTTAGTTTATATTCCAGCTTTTAATTTTGGATTTTCTATCCAGCTCTACTCGAATTCACCTTCAGTGACTTCAGGAGATGACATGTATCAAATATTTCTTCCTCTCTTTATTTTGGTTTGTGAGTATTTTTTTCTTGTTTGATAACTGGTTCATAAGCTAAATTAGCTTATTTTTCTCATCCCTTTTCTAGATTTAGCTATGAGATATGTAGTCAATTTCTGTAGAATTGCGTTGCTTCATTGCAGATGGGAATTTTAGATTTCTGTCCAGCTCTACTTGAATTCATATTTAGTGACTTATGGAGATAAGTAGTATCAAATATTTCTCTCTCTCTCTTTATTTTAGTCTGCGAGTATTTTGTCATGCTTGAACTCCAAGACAATACTTATGTTTATAAACTGGTTCGCAATTCTGGCTGACCTAAAATGATGAATACTAATACTCTATGAAAAAGTGGGGGTACAACAACCACACCCAATATTTCTCTTAGCAATCTGTATGGACAAACTCCAATATACGTTCTAGAGAATTAACTAGACAGTTAGACTCAATCTAGATAAAAAGTGTATCAAAGAGTTTATATCTCAATCTCTCGATTTGATATATACTCAAGCAAATAGAAATCTGCGAGTCTTTATCAAATACTAGAGAGATAACTTGGATGGTACCAAAGACCAATATCCAAGTGTCAATCAATTTAAATCAACAACCAAAAGGTCGGATATTCTAATTGATTGAACAACGCACAACCTGTGATATTTCAATCATATAACAAAATATAATGCGGAAAAGAAATAACACAGACACCAGAATTTTGTTAACGAGGAAACCGCAAATGCAGAAAAACCCCGGGACCTAGTCCAGATTGAACACACATTGTATTAAGCCGCTACAGACACTAGCCTACTCCAAATTAACTTCGGTCTGGAATGTAGTTGAACCCAAATCAATCTCACACTGATCCAAGGTACAATTATGCTCCTACGTCTATGATCCCAGCAGGATACTACGTACTTGATTCCCTTAGTTGATCTCACCCACAACTAAGAGTCTCTACGACCCAAAGTCAAAGACTTTAATAAACAAATCCGTATCACACAGAAAAGTCTACGGTAATAGATAAATCCGTCTCCCACGAATATACCTACGAGTTTTGTTCCGTCTTTTGATAAATCAAGGTGAACAAGAACCAATTGATAAACCAGACTTATATTCCCGAAGAACACCCTAGTATTATCAATCACCTCACAATAATCCTAATCGACGCAGCGAAAAAAATATCGTGGAATTACAAATGATGAGACGAAGTGTTTGTGATTTCTTTTATATCTTGCCTATCGGAGATATCAGTCTCAAGCCAATTATTACAATTGTACTCGTAAGATAGAAACAACAAGATCAGATCACACAACTACGAGAAAGTAGTATCGGTCTGGATTCACAATCCCAATGAAATCTTTAAGTCGTTAACCTGGTTTAGAAGAAGAAACCAAAGGTTAAAGGAGAATCGACTCTAGCTTAGCATAACTAGTATCACACACAAGGTGTGGGGATTAGGTTTCCCAGTTGCTAGAGTTCTCCCTTATATAGTCTTTCAAATCAGGGTTTGCAATCAATGTTAGCTTGGTAACAAAACATTCAATATTCACCGTTAGATGAAAACCTGATTTAGATTCAAGCTAATATCTTTCAACCGTTAGATCGAAAACTAGCTTGTTACACACAAATGAAATGCACGTTTCTAGGCTTGTGTAACCGTACCCAAACTTGTACATTTGTTGGTTCAACAATAGTCAACTAAATGGTTAGCCATATGATCACTTTCATATCAACCATATTCTTCTTCACCATAACCAGTTCAAGTGACTCAAATGAACTAGTTAGAGAGTTGTTCAATTGCAAGGAAATCTTATGTAACTACACAAGACACAATCGAAGCAAAAACGATTTGATTCACTCGAATCGGTTCATGAACTATATAGCCACGATTTGCAATTTGCATTCCTTAGTTTATTTAAGAATAAGTTCACAAACATTGTTTTTAGATATAACCTACTCAAGTTCGCGGAATGGGTTCGCGTACTTAAGTTCCCGGACGGAGTTCACAAACTCCAGCAGAAATTCTCGGGACAAGAACTTCCGCCAGTTCGCAGACTGAGTTCGCGGACTTGGCTCACGCCACCATGTCGGTTCTCTTGATCAACAAAGTTCGCAAACTTTGGTTCAAGAAATAAGGACTTATACATATATGTGTTTCCACAACAATGCTTATATCCTCCAATGGTTATATAATCTAAACTCTCATTTCAATCATTGGAACATTCTTAGAGGACGTTGATATTCTATATTTGTTATTCACAAACTACTTTTCGTCAAAGTAAGCAATTTCCAAAGTGATTGAAACTTGTCATGACTTTCGTCACTAGGAAAACATGAACTTGGTTAAAGAAAAAGCTTACCACCACATATTTCGAGAAATAGATAGGCGAGATAAACTCGGCTCGAAATAGAAAATGTGTATAATCTAAGTCTATATAGCAAAACGACTTTTGTCTCAAGATAGGAGATGAATAGACTTTTGAGTGATAGATAAGTTCAAGTCACCACATACCTTTTAGTCGATGAAGATCCACCGGTTCCTTGAGTAGTACTTCGTCTTGTATGATGTTTTCCATGGAGTTCTTGAGCTCAACTACACTTTTTATCCTAGTATAAGACCTTAGCTATAGTAGACTAGAAAACAAGACTTATAGTTTTGATCACTAACATTGACAAATATGCTTGAGATAGCAACGCATGCGAGTTCGACCGAGCAATTCTCTAACAATCTCCACCTTTGTCAATTTTAGTGACAAAACTATTAATACATATAGAATACAAAAAATAAATAAATTAACTTTTGTAGCTCCTATTCCATACGCCTAATCTTCAACATTACTTGAAATCTTCGTCACTTCCAAGTACTCCAATGATCCCAAAGGTTGTAAGTTCAACATCATCGTTGTTGAAAATCCATAGCTATAACAACGAGAAAACAAGAGTTCTCAATCATTTTTATACAGTGTCATAGTATCATTACACATCGTCAAAGTTCAATTGTATCACAACTTCAACAACAATACTATGGTGATATGTATCACTCCCCCTTAGTCAATGCTCCATCTCACATGGAAACCACTCCCCCTTACATAATGATCCGAAAACCATATGTATTTGTAGTGTGAACTACATATTAATTCTCCCCCCTTTTGTCAATAAAATTGGCAAAGGTACAAGAACGAGATCCTAATGAAATTTCCGAAAGAAACATTTCTTGACCAAAAGAAAGCAAAAATATATCATCTTATTTAGATGCAATCATAAAGCCGAAGTTAAATGCATTCATCAAGGAGTTTGTAAAGATACAAGATAACCCCTATAATATTCCACATCCGCACTCCTCACAAAGATTTAGCAATTAAGCACAAGTTCAATTAAGAACTCTCCCCCATAAAATGTCATTCCCGAAAGAACAACAAGAGCGACCTTAATTTCGAAAGAAAAGAAGGATTTTATTGGACATAACAAATCACATACAAGTATTGATTTGAATCCAAAAAATTCAATTAAACGAACCACAAGAGTACCCATGATTAATTTAATCGAAAAATGCTCAAACATAAGTGAACTTTTGGAGACTCAAAAATATACAATTAGATTAATCACAAGAGAACCCATAATTAATCTAATCGAAATACACAATCAAACTAATCACAAAAGTAATCAATTTAATTGGTCATGCTCGACATAAGAAAACTTACGGCAACAACTAAATAACCAAACAAGATGATTAATTTAGTTGAATATGCTCGACATAAAGTACCTCACGGAACAACAGCAAAGCTAATCATAAAAATAATCAACTTGGTCGTTCAATGCTCAACATAAGACACTTTACGGAGCCTCACAGTAATACATAAAATATGGATCAGGAAAGATCAATACTGCGGAATACATAGGGATTCATTCTATTTTCCATCACTATTCGCATAACGACATTCAATAGACACAATCCTTGCAAACAAAAGATTTTAACCTATCTTCCATCAATAATTGACATAATAGGCTTAACTTTTGTATTTGTCAAAAGTCTATTCATTCTTTTATCAATACATGCATATCGACATATGAAAGACTTTACTTTGGACAAGGTATGGGACAATCATAGTTCACGGACGTAAACACACATATCCCATAACAAATTTGCAATATATAAAACATAAATATTAATACTGCAAAAATCATCTTCCAAACAAATTTATAATTTAAACCAATAAATCTAAAAACATGAAGATGAAAACGTTGGACATAGCTATGTGTAAACACAATAATGGCTATTCCAAACTCTAGTTATTCTTCTAACAAAAATAAAATAGAAGATTTATTAGGAAATAAGACCTTTAAATAATTCTTTATCGTCCCCGAACTCCTTGTCGTCAACAACCATTGGGACATAAGGTTCATTAAGGTAGGAGTTTATATCAATAAACCTTCTCGGCTGATGTTGTCGAACCAGGGCCTTCTGAATCTCATGATTCTTATACACAAAAGCCTTTATTTGTTGAATCTCCTTTTGTATCTCCTTCAACTTTTCAAGAACACCAGAAAACTTCTGAGAGTTTGAAGGAACGACTCTTGGCTTCCTCACATTCCTTGTTTTTCTTTTTAAGGTAGGAGGTAACGGAGATTTCTCTTTTTCCTTCATAATTGATGGCTTAACAATCATATTAACATCTATTACATCAGAAGACATCATGCTTGGAGTATCCATACGAATGAGTTTGTGAGAGGAAATCACAAATTGAACTCAACAAGTAGTCTTGAGATAAAAAGAGGTTTTGAGGAAGGAAAAATAATGTAGGGTTTCGAAACCTTTAAACAGGTTCGTACACGTCCAACTCACAACCCTATAAAGAGTAGAATTGTCGATAATAACCCTCCTTTGTTGATAGACAGGGAAGAACTAAAACTACGAAAAGAAGCAATAAAACTTTTCCTAAAGCCTGAGCGGTACAAAATCATTGTCTCTTTTGATCAGGCACATGAGACAAGATTTTCAAAAAAACATAATCAAGTTGTATTGCAGTGAATAACAATTTGTCCACCATTTTTGTCTTGAGGAATCCACAGACCTATGTCTATCAAAATAATTCGACCATACTCTCTTCTCTAATGGTCTTGGTTTATCCTTGGAAACTAACTTCTTAGATGAAGATAAGATCCTACATACCTCAGCGGTCTTCTGAGCAAGTTTAAGCTTATTTGCTAGTTGATTTGCTCTTCGTTGAAGTTTGTTGACGTGCCTTAATTGGTGTTTGTACTTGTAACACCTTGAAAGTTCATGACCCTTTAGAGAACAATACGAGCACGTCAAACTAGGATAAAAGTCAGGCTTTTGAGATGTGCACGCAACTAGACACATGGTGGAACCTGAAACATTACAAACAAAGTTTCCAAGAAATGGGTCAATTTTTTCTTCCAGATTAGTTGGGTTTTCTTCTGAAAGAATATTGAGATTTATGTATGAAAAAGCGGGGGTCTAACAACACCACCCAATCTTTCGCTTAGCAATCTGTATGGACTAATTCCGAAATACTTTGATAGAGAATCAACTAGACAGTCAGACTCAATCTAGATAAAAGTATCTCAAGGAGTTAATATATCTCTCTTGATTTGATTTTTACTCAAGCTAAAAAAATAGCGAGTCTTTATCAAATACAAGGAATACTTGGATGGTACCAAAGACCAATGTCCAAGGATCAATCAATATCAATCAACAACCAAAGGTTGGATTTCCAATTGATGATCACGAACGCACAACCTGTATTATTTCAATTATATAAAATATAATGCGGAAAAAAAATAACACAGACACCGGAAATTTTGTTAACGAGGAAACCGCAAATGCAGAAAAACCCCGGGACCTAGTCCAGATTGAATACACACTGTATTAAGCCGCTACAGACACTAGTCTACTCCAAACTAACTTCGGACTGGACTATAGTTGAACCCCTATCAATCTCCCACTGATACAAGGTATAGTTGTACTCCTACGCTTCTGATCCCAGCAGGATACTGCGTACTTGATTCCCTTAGCTGATCTCACCCACAACCAAGAGTTGTTGTAACCCAAAATCACAGACTTGATAATAAAAAGATCTGTCTCACACAGAAAAGTCTATCAAAGGATAAATCTGTCTCCCACATCTAAACCTAGGTTTTGTTCCATCTTAAGATATAAAATCAAGGTGAACAGGAATCAATTGATAATCCGGTCTTATATTCCCGAAGAACAGCCTAGATTAATCAATCACCTCTCTACAATCCTTCCTGACTACACAAGCGGATTGTCGAGGAATCACAAACAGTGAGACGAAGATGTTTGTGACTTATTTATATTGCCTATCGGAGAACTCTCACGATCTCAAGCCAATCAATCGATTGTACTCGTATGATAGAAGACGCAAGATCAGATCACACAACTACGATAAAGTAGTATCGGTCTGGCTTCACAATCCCAATGAAGTCTTTAAGTCGTTAACCTGATTTTAGAGAAGAAAATCAAAGGTTAATGGAGATCGACTCTAGCGAGCGGACTAGTAGCATGCAGACGTGTGGGGATTAGGTTTTCTCAATGCTATATGTCTCCTTTATATAGCCTTCAAATCAGGGTTTTGCCTTAGTTACAAAGCAATCCTTATTCACCGTTAGATGAAAACCTGATTTAGATTCAAGCTAATATTTCTCAACCGTTAGATCGAAAACTTAGCTTGTCACACACACTTGGGTAAACGTTTAATGGGTTCGTGAAAACCATGCCCAAACGTGTACGTTCATGTTGGTTCAACATAGTAACCCAAAAGGTCAACCATATGAGCATTTCATATTAACCTTGTTTTTCTTCACCATAACTAGTTCAATTGACTCAAATGAACTAGTTAAAGAGTTGTTCAATTGATATGAGATCTTATGTAACTATACAAGACATAATTGAAACAAAGATGATTCGATTCGATTAAATCGGATCATGAAAATTATAGCCACGGTTTGCATAAAGCATTCCTTAGTAGTTTAATGTTTCTTGTTCAGAGCACATCTTTAGATCATAACCTCTTAAGTTCACAAACAAGTTCGCGGACTTAAGTTAATCGGTTGAGTTTTCCAAACTCAGCAGAAATTCTCGGAAAGAGAACTTCCGCCAGTTCGCTGACTGGGTTTGCAGTCTGAGTTCGCGGACTAAGCACACAAACGAGTTTTGGAAAATCCAATAGAAATTCTCGGTCGAGAACTTTTGAAAGTTCGCGGACTGAGTCTACAGACTGGGTTCGCGGACTTGGCAAGCCAATTCCACAATCCTCCCGATTTCTCTTGATCAACAAAGTTTGAAAACTTCGGTTCAAGGAATACATGGTTATGTAATCTAAACTCTCATTTCGATCATTGAGACATTCTCAGAGGACGCTATGTAGTCGTTATTCACAGACCGATTCATGTTAGAGCAATTCTCAAAGTGATTGAAACTTTCATGACTTTCGTCACTAGGTGAAGATAAACCTGATCAAAGTGAAACGCTTTACCAACACACGATTTCGAGATAAAAGATAAGCAATGAATGCTCAGCTCTAAATGTCAAGTGTGTATGATCTAGTCTATATAACATACGACTTTTGTCTCATAAGAAGTAGGAGATAGAATAGATAGACTTTTAAGTGATAGATAAGTTCAAGTCTCCACATACCTTTTTGTTGATGAAGTTCCACGGTTCCATGAATAGATCTTTGTCGTTGTATGATGAATCGCCATGAAGTCCTTGAGCTCAGCTACACTTTTCCTATCCTAGTCCAAGACTTAGCTATGTAGGCTAGAAATTAAGACTCATAGTTTTGATCACTAACATTGACAAACATGCTTGAGATAGCAACGCATGAGAGGTTGACCGAGCAATGCTCTAACAATCTCCCCCTTTGTCAATTTTAGTGACAAAACTATTAATACATATGGAATACAGAAAAGATAAACTTTATTGGCTCATATTCCATAGTCTAATCTTCAACGTTCCCTGAAATCTTCGTCCTTCCAAGTACTACAATGATCCCAAAGGTTGTAAGTTTAGCATCACCGTTGTTGAAGATCCGTAGCTATAACAATGAGAGAAATCGAGATTCTCGATCATTATTATACAGTGTCATAGTACTATTATGTCACATCAAAGTCCAATTGCATCACGACTTTAACAATAATACTATGGTGATATGTATCACTCCCCCTTAGTCAATACTCCATCTCGATCATGGAAACCACTCCCCCTTACACAATGATCCGAGAACTATGTGTATTCGTAGTGTGAACTACAATATTTCTCCCCCTTTTTGTCAATAAAATTGGCAAAGGTACAAGAACGGGATCATAATGAAATTTCCACAAGAGACATTTCATAGACTAAAAGAAAAAATACATACCAACTTAATTTAGATGCAATCATAAAGCCGAAGCTAAATGCATCCATCAAGGAGTTTTAAGAAACAAGATAACCCCTATAAAATTCCACAGCCGCACACCCCGCAAGATATTACCATTAAGCACAAGTTCAAATGAACTCTCCCCCATTTGATGTCATTCCCGAAAGAACAACAAGAGCGACCTTAATTTCGAAAGAAAAGAAGGATTTTTTATTGGACATCAAAAACCATGAGAATGATTTTCTATATCCAAAACTCAACCAAATTAATCACAAGTAAACCCATGATTAATTTAATTGGAATACACAACTAAATCAAACCACAAAAGTGATCAATTTAATTGAAGGTGCTCAACATAAGTATACTTACGGAACTACGACTAAGGTAATCATACGGAGATGAATAACTTAATCGTTCGCATACTCAACATAAGGAAAACCTTACAGAATATACGACTACATTAACCAATAGAACATGATTAGTATAGCCGTTCGTATACTCAACACAAGAATTTGTGGAATATATGAAAACTCAACTAGACTAATTACAAGAGAACCTATAATTAATACAATTGGAATACAAATAACCAAATTAATCACCGAAGTAATCAATTTAATTATTTTCGGCTCAACAAAAGAGAACTTATGGAACCCCGACTAAGTTCATCATAGAAAATGACAACCTTAACCTTACATGTACTCAACATAAGAAAGAAAACTTATGGAGTACAAACTAAATAACCAAACTAGTTGATTAATTTAGTTCCTAATGCTCAACATATAGCATCTTATGAAACACCCAACAAGCCAATAAGAAGAATCGACTTAGTTGTATCGTGCATAACATAAGACACACAATGGAGCCTTCACGGTAAAACATAATAAAATGGATCAATGAAGATCAATACCGTGGATATCATACAAGGATCTATTTTATTTTCCATCATGACGATATAATAGACTTTATCCTTGTCAACTAAAAGATTTTATCCTATTTTCCATCAAATACATGACTCATAGGCATAACTTTTGTATTTGTCAAAAGTCCATTCGTCCTTTCATCAATACGAATACTAATTCATGAACGACTTTACTTTTGACCGCAATATGGGACCTTCAAGTTCACGGATGTAAAGAATACATATCCCATAAAAATATTGCAATATATTAAACCATTAAAATACTGCAATAACAGCATCCTCCAAATATTTTTAGAATTTAATACCAATAATCCTAAAAAAATAACATGAGAAGATGAAAAAAAATAGCTATGTGTAGTCACAATCTTCGCTATTCAAAGCACTAGTTATTCTTCCAACTAATCCAAAAACAAGACTTACTAGGAAACTAAATCAAAAACAGACTCTTAGGCCAAAACCCGGACACTACAAATCAGATGGACGGTTTTGAAGACACATGAGCCTTGTGATCATCGATCTTACGAGTGACAGCAATCTCATCAATCTTTGAGGAAAAATCCTTTTTGAGAGGTTCTTTAACGCGGTTCTTCATGAGAGCAAGGTTACAGTTAGCCTTTTCCAACTCAGCTTTTACAACATCAAGACACTTTATAGTTCCAACAAGTTGTTGTGAATCAATGATCACTTTAGCTGGAATCTTCTCCCCAATATCTGAGTAAGAAACAGGAGATTGAAGAAGAGATCCTTCAACTTCAACAAGAGTTCCCTTCTCTTTATCAAACTCAAAATATATACCGTTATCAACAAAGTCTTCAGGAAAATCCCACGAAGAAGAGGCCATTGATAAGAAACCTAGAGTAAACAGGCTACCACTCAATAGGAAGGGTATATAAAAGATTTGAGATAATTAGGGTTTAAAGGTAGGTATATGAGACAAAGTCCAAAACCGTACACAACCCCTTACGGGTAAGACAAAAGAGCCCGCAACGGAACTTGAAGATTTAATAAACAAGAAGAAGGAAAAACAAACTAACAAAAGGTTTAAACAATAATGACAAAATACGCATGCAAAAGTAAATGACTGATTATCCATCTAAGGACGATAAGAAATTAGCTAGATAATCAAGGTTCCTTTGCACAGAGTATACCTATTTAATTCTCACGCCACTAGTATTTTTGATGGGTGAGGGATCAACCTTGTGATTAATTAACACAAGTATGAGCATATGGCTCATTAAATGACCTTGGATATTGTTTAGCCTTCCTTCTTTGGTTATCCCTCAGTCCAGAAAAACAAGACACACAATGTTCAGTATATCCTTCTGAAGACTTCCTTTGAGTACTAAATCTAGGACCTCTTGTAATTGGTTCAAGGGGATCAGAAAAGATGGGAATCCATTTTCTAGATTTAGATTTACCAAAAACATTCTTATAAACACTGGGAATACATTCATTAGTAATATGAGAGTTAGAATGTACCTGAGTCTTGGGATGACTTTTAGGAAGAATTCCATGTTTATAAGGTTCTTGGTTTTCTGTGGGTATATGATTCACTGTTGTAGTCAACTGACTATTAGTTCCATTGATAGTGGATGAAAACAAATTATGAAGCTTATAAATTTGTTTCTTTCTGGCAAAACAACAGATAGCATAGTGATTTCCTTTTCCACGTAAGGTACATATTCGTGTAGGAGAAGCAACAACTGGTACTTGTTTAAAATTCATAGCCACCGGAGAATATTGTAAGTTATGAAAACTTTTCTTGACACAATCTTCTCTTGGAGAAAATTTCATTTTGTACGGTAACTCATGAGAATTAGTTTGCGCAGAAGAATTTTTCTTTAAAACAGAGTTTTCCTTTTCCAAGGATTTGCACTGTCCATGGGCTAAGACAAGCGATGCTTCAAGTTTCTCCTTCTCAACACGAAGTCTGTCTAGATCGGATGAATGCGTCTTGATCAAACAACTTTCTCTAATTGAGACTTCTTTGACCAGCTTTTCAAGATCACAAATCTTTTCACGCTGTATATTGTTTTCTTGAAGAAGTTTCTCAATTTCCTTAGAGAATGACCCTATAATGTTGTAGAGTACTTGTTCACGATCAACAGACTTTTCAAATTCATCCATGAGCTGTACATGATCCTTGAGATCAACAAACTCTGTAGAATTTTTTGAAATTTTGATGAGCTCCATTTCAGATTTTTCCATTATGTCCAGAGTCTCATTGGAGGAAAAATGACCAACACAGGATGGAACAGTCTTCCTACCTCGGGATTTGGATGAATCATCTAAGGAGTGACCCTTTGAGGTATTTCCGAGACACTTGACAAAGTTGACAGCTTTAGGAGGCATTTTGGTATGCGTATGAGATTCTGTCCACAGACTCAAATTGCCACAAACACAGACTTATGAGGTCTTTAACGTGTTTGCCCGCTATGATACCAATTAAAAAAGCGGGGGTCTAACAACACCACCCAATATTTCGCTCAGCAATCTGTATGGACTAACTCCGAAATACTTTGCTAGAGAATCAACTAGACAGTCAGACTCAATCTAGATAAAAGTATCTCAAGGAGTTAATATCTCTCTCTTGATTTGATTTTTACTCAAGTTAAAAACAATAGAGAGTCTTTATCAAATACAAGGAATACTTGGACGGTACCAAAGACCAATGTCTAAGGATCAATCAATATCAATCAACAACCAAAGGTTGGATTTCCAATTGATGATCACGAACGCACAACCTGTATTATTTCAATTATATAAAATATAATGCGGAAAAAAAATAACACAAACACCAGAAATTTTGTTAACGAGGAAACCGCAAATGCAGAGAAACACCACCCAATATTTCGATATGTATGAAGCATCGTTTTTTTAAAGCTTGATTGAATAAGTCGTGGATTAAGCGCTATAAAGGAGGTAGCGTGATCGGACACCTTTGGGTGATCGTTTGGTGGCTCTAGGGACACGCCATCACTTGGTCGATCACTGCTCGTGGAGGAGGGCTGGCCAGTGATCATGGCGTCAACCTCCTGACCATCTAAAATCTGATCTAAACCGTCCGACCAAGCTAGCAAAGTTGGTCGGACAAGATGATTTGCGGCAGTTGAACGCTGTCGCTGATTATTCTTTAGGGCTTAAAGATGCACGGCCAATCCCCCTTTGGGCGAGCGTTTTGGGACATCGAGCCCTAGTTCGAACAGTCCGGTCGGCCATGCGTAGAGGTGGGTTAACGGTGATCACACTGACATCTTCGGGGTTGCCTGAGATTGAATCTAAGCCGCTCAACTAGGCCGGCGAAGATGGATGGTCATGATTGATTTGCGACAGTAGGGCGTTGCCTCAAACGCAATCTTAGGGTTTACAGGCCGATCGGCCAACTCCCTTTTGAGCGAGCGATTCGAGGCGCTGCGTGCGGGTTTGAGTAGGTCAATCGACCATGTACAAAGGTGGGTTGACGACGAGCATGCTGACATCCCCTGGATCACCTAGAATTAAATCTAAGCCACTCAATCCGTCTGGCGAAGATGGGTGGTAGTGATCGGTTTGCGGCAGTAATGCGTTGCCGCAAAGTAATTTTAGGGTTTCTTAAAACAGCGCGTTCACGCTACTTCGGGAAAACGATATGTTCTGGCTTTGCCGTAGATAGGTTGATCGACCAAGGGAGGAGTTGGGCCAACGGTGAACACGTTGGAACCTCCTTGATCGTTCGAGATGCGATCTGAGCCGTCCAACTAGGCCGGCAAAGTTGGACTGACACGATACGTTCTTGAGACCCCTTCTGTCAGTCTCAGCTCGTTTGAGCTATTTTTATGCAGCGTGAAATCCCATGTTTGGGTCGGAGTTCGAAGCACTTGTGAATGAGCTACATAAGGCTCGATCGACTAGGGCATTAGCGGGCCCGCCGATGGTCACTATGGTGATTTCCTAGTTCTGCTAGGAGTAGTCTAAGTTTGTTAAATCGCGCGGCCAAATCTTGTGGCCGTGATTATTTTTTGAGACTGATGTGAACAATCCAGATTTTCCTTAAGGAATTTAAACGCGTTCGATCGCACCAACTTTTAATTAAAAGGTGTGCGGACGCGCTGATCTCTTTGTCAGAGGGTGGTGTAGCCTATGTGGGTGTTTTCATGCAGGTCTCAATACTGACACTTTGGGAGATTCATGCTACTCCGTTGCGAGTGAATATTAATCGTCATGTCATGCTGATATTAAGAGTTTGGCTGGGGAATATAGCATAGGAAAACACTAGGCAGACCATGCATTAGTGAATAATGCTGGTGCAAGATAAAATTTATAGAATATTTGGGATTTTTGATACATGCACCATTCTGAGTAAATTTTTTATACATAAATATATTGAATTGCTCAATACATATATAAGCGAAGAGGCTTAGGCACTCAACACTTTTAAATGGATCCATTTCATTAGTGAATAATGCAACTACGAGCTTAAATACTCATTAGGCTCTATACTAGTGAAAAATTCATCTAGGATCTTGAGTTTCAATACAATATGAAGAGCGGCAAAGACATTCATAAATTTTGATATATTCTTCAAATTCCTTGCAGAATATAGACATATCAAGATCTATTACTTCCGGGTCAGGTATATAGACTTTTGCAATTTTCGCCCTAAACTAAAAACCACCATCAACATTAAGTCCCCTGCTTAGCACGTAACAGTGACATTGTTGCGGGGTAAGCACTAGATGGTGAAACACGATTAACAAAACCAATAAGATGAAGTAGATAGATGTTACCAGAGGTATATCGCTCGGTTTGAACTTCCTTTGCAGTCGTACTGGTATAGCAGCTTTCAATCAGGGGCTACCAACAAATTACCGCTCTTGCTCATCAATGGTAAGAAAAAGAAAGCGGCATGTTCGGTCAAGTCTTTGGAGCTCAACTAGATTCTCTGAATCCCATTCGTATGAGAGAGAGGAAGAAACCCTTTCCGGATTTAAAATTCCGTCGGGTGTAAAGGGAGCTTATGCTCTTTCCTGTTTTTCACGAACATCAATACCCACCCATCTTCAGGTACACAAAACAACATCAAGGTAAGTCCATCTCGTCTTTGTATTCTTAATGTGAGTGCAATATCCACATTTAATTCGATGTGATTGACTTTCTTTGTTAGAAGCGGTAGAGCGAGTATCAACAACAACAAAGCAATCTGGGTATATTTCCGCTACTAAGCCAAGGGGAATTAATCATTCCAAAGACACGCCCAATATGGATGATGAATTCTTCGAATTGTCTTATACGATTGTTAGGACTCATCTTAATCACATGAACATTCTTCTTCCTGGACCAGAGGGAGTAGAAGTTGTACCATTGATCTTCTCTGGAATGTGTAATTTCTGTCTCCAGCCTCTCCGGTAAATTTTAAAAATTTTCGAACTCTGTTGTGCTCAATTGCAAGAGGCCTTGACTTTAACTTGTTCGGTGGGAGTATGAGTGGTATCGTCTAGGTAAGGTGGAGGCAGTCCCCAGGGTAAATAGGTTCCGTCAGAGAGGATTGCAGGTGGCGCTCGAGCAGCTACAGTGATCTCCAATTCTTATGATGTACGTGTATGTACATGTTTTGCTCTGTTTGACTGGACGAATTATCTGGATAGCGTTGAACTAATCTTAATCAACTTCTTTCGTAGTTCTAATGCTTTGAGAACATGAACGCCCTTGTTGGATTTACATGTATCCGGGATGACGTTGCAGGAAAAACTGAGAGGTAATGGAGGCGACCGACGATTTTGAGGACGTGATTGCGCCCTCGATCCTCAATTTTATGCTTCTCATGTAAATCACGTGTTAATTGGGGGGTTCAACACGTCAGCGAAATATGCTGAATTGTACGCCCGAATGTTGAAGAAGTATGGACACATTTCCATGACCAAATGTGTAGTATGATCAGGCATGCTGCTTCTGAATGAGTGATCGAATATCAGAAGTATCCTCAAGACATGTGTGTAGACTTAGAATTTAATGTTTCCTGGTTATGTGAAGGGATTTCCAAAATCCGAAATTTGCGAACTGAAATGGATAGGATTCCTTCCATGAATCTCATTAATCATAAATCAAAAATTGAGAAACTGTCTCAGGAGTTGAAGTTGAAGCAGACTACTCTTCGGGGTATAAAAAGTGTTTTCTCTAGAAAGGATGAAATGTTGCTGAATGATTTCCCTTGAATGCCTTTATTTCCTTCCCATGACTTTTCCCTTTAGGTATTTTGGAAAGACGAGACGTTCCTTTGTGGTTTGATTTGGTTTTGAACATGTAGGCGGCTGCTCTTGAAGAATAGAGATTTTTGTTTTATGAAAGAAATGGTGTTTCACTGAAATCTTAACTATGAATGCAAATTGGTGCAAACATTTTGGATGAATTGTAAGTATTGTATGAAAACAAGGGAAATACTAGGGAAATGGAAATATAATGTTTCAGGAACTGAGGGGAGCTATCTAGTGTGTATTGTTACTCCTCCCAGTTGTCAGTACCAAGGAGTTTGCAATAGTCACCTTGTTTAATTTCAGAAACTAGGTAAGGCTCTGATAGACGCATTTATGTGTCTAATTTGTCCTCAATGTTTCGTATTGTTAGTACTCGATTTCGTACTTATTATGGTGTTTTTATGTATGTTTAGGTGTTTTTGGAGAAGTACACTTATGTGGAAAAAGTTGCTCGAAAAGTGCTTTCCGGACACCCGGAGAAAATTACTAAAGGCACCCTCACTTTGGATAAGGGGCACCTCAGTTGGTCACCTGCTATTCGCACCCGCGGTTTGGTTAGGGGGAGGTCATCTCCAACCTTTCAAATTCTAGTTTTGGCGGGAAATCTGGTTCTTCTTCAACAGAAATTAGGGTTCGGTTTTGGCGAAGATTCAAGGAGACTCAATTGCTGAAATTTCATGGGAAGGCCTGTTTAAGCTTAACAGGCATGGTATGATCGCTGCTTTGGGTCACAATTGGCTGGAGATTTAAATTGAAGAAGTCAGGGCGTGTTTTTCTTTTGAAAACCCGATTATCCTCGTTTTGGATTAGGAGGATTTGTACGAAGATTCAGGAGTTACTGTCTGTTGGATTGGACCTGTTGCAGCTAAACAGGAATGGTAAGTCCATCAGAATCGAGTGAACTGAGACGCAACATGAATTTGAAGTCAAATAGGGACGTGTATATATTCCGAGAGATATTCTCGAGATTTCACTATCTTTGGAAGGTTAGAGTGTGGCTTGAGAGTATTTTACTTCATCTGAGGCGTGGAATAACGTGTTTGGAGTGTGTACACACAATTCATATGCGTGAAGAGTTAATTCAGGGAAGAAAATATTCCAGAAAATATTATTTTCACTGCCGAATATTTGGAGATCACTGTGAGTTATTACAGAGGATTTTCTTCACCTGTTGAGTATATATAGGGTGTTGGGTATTCATAGAGAGGAGGTCGAGAGTTGGAAGTCGAGAGGATAGCTCAGGAGCAAGAAACCACGAGTTGATCAAACTCTGTTTCTGCTGCTGATGATGATGAAGAACACCAAGACCACGAAGAACAGACTCGCAGAGACAGTCGTTTATCAACAGTGATAACGACACAGAGGCGGGAGTCGTAGAAGCTTAACAGCGACTGTTGGCTTTAATCGTTTTATGTAACAGTGTTTTGCAACAATTAAAAACGTTGCAAACACCCGATTTTTAATAGTTTTTCTCCATTTCATCATTTGTAAACACTTTGAGCAATGAAATCAACTTTCGAGCGCGTTTTCACAATGATAAGCTAAACCCAATCCTTGGGGAGACGGAGGTGCTATCTTTCCAATGAAAAAGTGGTAATTCTTAATTATTTAATTTGTGCAATTTTTATTTATGATTATTTTCCTAGATTGAAAATAGATTTTATGGTTTTTGTTAAAAAATTGTATTTTCTTTTGATGGAACATGCTTAGCCTAGGGTTTTGATGTCTCATGCTTTGGATTAACATTTGTTGTTTCTAAAAATCTACTTTTGCAATAGTTGAGAATCAATTTGAACGTGTGAAATTGCATGATTATAATTAGTATCACTTTGGAATTGGTAAATAGCGGAATCCTATCCCCAGTCTCTCCATAATTATCACAACACTTTTTATTCGAGTCTGTTATATTTTTTTTATTTGTAGTTGCAGGAAATCCTACACTACACCCCTCACAAGATTTCATTAACATTCAACTCATTTTAGATGAACAATCTTAATTTTATTGATGAATCTTTGAACAATCTTACAAGAAAAGATAAAGGAATCAAGAATAACCACTGCTCTAGGTTTTCTCTCTCCTATTTACTTGCTTCTCACTCAGAAAAAGATCTCTCCCTTTCCTTTACAACTGAACGACTATTTATAGGGAAATACATAGGGGATGACAGCTAATCTGTCCTTTATTTTCGGATATGGTCTGCGACATTCTCGCAACCTTACAAATGTTAATCTCGCAAACTCTCTAATTTTCGCAGGATTATCACATCTTTCTCGCGATTCTAGCTGACGTCGTTTATCATATCATTTTTGAAACTGTTCTGCGACGCTGTTGTGTTGTGTTGTTGATAAATTCGTCGAGACATTATCGTTGCGAGATTATGATCCTACATCTTGCCTCTTCTCATATATTTTCTTCGAAGTAGAGAATGATGTGTGAAATGCCGCAGTTATCCATCATTTCATATTCTGCATTTATCACACGTATCCTTCTTCTCATCCGTATCTTGACACGTTTCTTATAACTGCTGCCTTTAACCGTTCATATCTTTCCGCATTAATCGTGTTTATCTTCTCGATAAAAAATTTCTTCTATATATATTCTTTCTCATTCTCTTTTCCTTTCTTTTTATTTTCTCTGTAACTTCACCGTTCTTCTGCAAATTTCATTATTGCAATTTTTCTTCTTTCTTCTTCTTTCAATCTTTTTAAGTTCTTCTTCATCTTCATATTGTTCCCTCTGTAGATCTTCATCATTTGTAATTTTCTTCGAAATAATCTTCCTGCTACTGTTTTCCATGGATTCATCGAGGTTAGTTTTCTTTTTCCTTCCTTATGGGTTTTGCTGAAATTAATCTTGCTTACTGCCTTATTTGATATTGTTTATGTGATTCCCATACTGCTGTTATTTCAGCAAAAGCGCCTCTAACACTAAATTCACGGTTCAGAATCCTAATATTCCCAAACCGCAGCATAAGATTTTTGTACATAAAAGAAAGTCTGCGAATCAAAAGGTAGTAAGAAACATTATTCTTTTCTAATAACAATATTGTTTCCTCTGTTTCATATCTAGATTGTAATTCGCAGGGTGATAAGGATGTCGACAGACCTCTCAAGAAATCTCGCCACCTTAAAACTGTTGAAACCTCTGTTTCATTTCACTCACTTATTCCTTCTAAATCTTCTGCGACATCTTCGCAAGTGAAACCATCATCTCCAATTCGCGAAAAAGCTGCCTCAGACTTCATTTCTTCAACTGATCTTTCAATGATTGAAACCCCCATTATTGATCCTTCTGTGAATGAAACTTCTTCTCTCCCTATTGATAATATTTCTCAACCTTCTATCATTACCATCTCTCCACCTGAGCCTCTTCCCTTTTCGAAAGAAACTGTAGAAGGAATAGATATCGCTTTTAAACTCTTGTCTGGAGTTCTGGATGATGACAAGAAGTCTCCAACTGATCCTGTCAAGTCTGGTATTTGCGAAATTCTGAGTAAGTATTTCGGTTCTGATAGAGCTGCTTCGCAAACAACTTTAGAAAAAGAGTGTAATGCTCTTCGTCTTGAAAATCAAAAGCTTCAGAATGTTTTGCTGGATCGTGACAATCTTCGCAAGAAGAATTATGAATTGAGAGGTATGATTTCTTTATTTTTATCTTCAACTTGCCTTTCCAATGATTTTATCCTTCTCATATTTAATTATCCTTGAAATTCCTTTTTCGCATGTTAAGCCTTAAACCAGAAACGAATAATGGAGAGATACCAATTTGAATCTGCTGTTGAAGAAGCCCGTGTTGATAAAGAAATTTTGATGGATCAATATAACAAATTAGATAACCTCTATTCATATTCTTTTGATTATATAAATGATCTTACCAATGAAAATACCCAATTAGTTCAGAGGCAAGACTTATTAAGTAATGAAATATCTCGCCTTTCTTACTCTTTAACTAAAGCTAATTTAGGGATGGAAACTTTATCAGATGAGAATAAAACCTTATCCCAAGAGAAGCGAACTTGTTTAAACAAGATGGCGATATCTTCGCAACAACTTAGCATTCTTCAGAAAGTATGTGATGACCAAGAACAATCTCTTCGCTCTTTGAGAAATGAACTTAAAGAAGTAACATAGTCATCTATCGTTGAAAGAGATACACTCATTCAAGGTAGAATAACTTTAAGTGTGAAGGTGAATCAACTTAAAAAACAATATTCCAAACTAGAAGAATCTCATTCTTCTCTTGCGAAGAAAAATGCCTTTCTTATTTCTAAAGAGAAAAATCTTCAGTCTCGACTTAAAGGTTTAGTTGGAGATAAATTTGATGACGCAATGGACCGTTGGGAGAATAGTTGTCTGTCCTTGATTCAACACCTTATTTTCAAAAGAAAGGTAGTCATAATAATTTGTCTTCCTTTACTATTTTTTCTTTGTCATATCTTTTTGAGTTCTTCATCTTATTGAAATATTGTATTCTACCTTTCGCAGAATCTGAGAAAAATCTTCATTCTTCCATTTCTGATCTGAAGGCTAAATATGCCAAAATTCGCAAAGAAAATGCATTACTTGTCTCTGTCCTTACTAGTTCTCGCGACCGAGCAGAAAGAAGACTTGATTATCTTGCTTATTCTAAGGATATTCAAGATAGGAATCATCAGAGAGCACTTCTTCGCCAAGTTCATCTCCAGGCTGAAGTCCTTGTAAATGATATTTTATTGTCTAAATCTCTTCTTCCTACATCAATCGGACCCTTGGAAGTAGATGATGATGAAGTTCCTCGTCCTGCTGATAGTGATTATGATTATGAAAGTGATGCAGAGGATAGCTTTTTGGAGGATGGAGAATAAATTCCTTCTAAGGAGGCAACTGCTAGTGTTAATGAAAAAGAAATCTCTTCTGAAGAAGTAATTGCTGGAGATAATCAAGGTGCTAATCAAGAGGCTGGCGATAATGAGAACATTGGCGAAGAACGTCTACTATCTCCTTCTACTGGAATTAATATTGAAGCATGAGCTTCTTGTCTAGTTCTATCTTCTTGAATTGTCTCATCTTTATTACTTTTTGCGAATAATGTTCTTCAACCAACTTTGGAATCAATTTTCCCTTTTAGTATTTTGCTGGTGAGAAATATAATGCCTATTGTTTATTGATTCCCATACTTGCCTCTCATTATCTTTCTTGCGAAGAATAATCTGTTATGAATACTTATAAATATGTGGTCTTATTTTGCCTTCCTAATTAAAGGTCATATTATGCCACCTCTTGTCATTGCGACAAAATCGCAGGACGTTCTTGCACTTTTATGCAAGAACCCATTGATCTTGCCTTAACTTTTTCTTTTGTATTATGGCCTCTTCAGGAATGTTGCGACAATATGACAAGCCTAAATATTCTTGCGAAAATAAAGCCCCATGACATTGTTGTCTTGCGACGAAATCGCAGGACGTCTTTGCACTTTCATGCGAAAACCCATTGATCTCGTCTTATCTTTTTATTTTGTATTATTGCCTCTTTAGGGTTGTTGCACAAATATGACAAGCCTTAATACCCTTGCAAGTAAAAAGCCTCATGACATTTGCGTCTTAAGACACTTATCAGCTCCCTAATGGAGGGTGTCGCCCTTATCTCCCCCTGGTTGCCCCTTCAAGGAGGCGTACTTCTACCATACAACGTTAGCTCCTCCCATCCAGTCTTAACAACAACCAGTTGTTTTTGCAGCCTCTTATCCCTTTTATCTATAGGGATTATGGTTTCGAGACTGCACCCTAAGTTGGGTTTTCTTCGGGACGAGTGCAGTATAAGCCAAGACTTGTCAAGAATGGCAAGGTACACTTCAAACGCCCCTGGCACTCTTGACTCAACCGTGTACCTCGGCGCCTTGATCAGATTTTGCACTCATTTGGAGAGTCCTTATTACCTTAGTCGCCCAACCTAAGTCATATGCTTAAGCTGAGAATCCAAGGTGCCTCTCCCGGATGGGATTTATTGACCCCAAATCTCCATGACTCAGGTTCCGGTGGCGGTATAGCCTTTCCCTGAGCCATGTAACAGGTACTCCCTTATATGACGTACCTTAGGTCTTACATTTGCCTCTTGCGAAATTTTATTCGCGAACTAGGGTGTACGCCATAAAGGTTAGCCCCTTTCTTTCATGTCATTGTTCTATAATTATCTCTGCGAAAGTTTCGCACACCATGATCTTGTTTTGATATGAATAATCTTGCAATTGTTCTTTCATAGTTCATAACTTCTCAAAGCTTCTTACGAATAATATCTTTTTAAGTACAACCTGTTCTATGGTCTATCAAGTCTATGACCAACATCTCTACCTTCTGGATCCATTAATTTATAAGCTCCTGTTCCAACTATCTCCTTAATGATGTAAGGTCCGTCCCACTTTTCGCTAATTTTCCACCATTTTCTCACTGATATATTGGTGTCTCTCGCATAACTAAATCTCCTGGTTAGAATTCACGTACTTTTACACGTTTATTATATTCTCGGGCTAATCTTCGCTGATAATTCTCCATATATATGTTGTAAAGCTCTTTCTCTTTTTTCTTCTAATTCATCAAGTTTGTTTAAGATCAAACCCGCACTAAGATTTTTCTCCCAAGCTTCTCTCTTTGTTGTCGGAATAACAACTTCTGTTGGTAACACCGCTTCAACTCCATATGTTAAACAAAAAGGTGACATTCCAGTAGCTTCTCTTCTAGTTGTATTATAAGTCCATACTGCATTATGTACTTGTTCGCACCATGCTCTGTGATGTCCTTCCAATTTCTTCTTTAATATATCTGCAATTATTTTGTTTGTTGCTTCTACCTTCCCATTAGCTTGTGACTACAAAGGAGTAGACTTTCCACATTTTATATTAAATGCATTAAGTAACATTTCTATGTTCTGTCCTTCAAACTGTTTCCCATTATCAGATACCAACTGTGCAGGAATTCTGAATCTGCAAATGATATTTTCGAATATGAATGTAAAGATATCTTTGTCGCGAATATGCTGTACTGCCTTCACTTCTGTCCATTTTGTGAAATAATCTGTTGCGACTATTAAGTATCTTCTTTGTCCAGAACCTGGTAAAAATGACCCCAAAATATCTAAACCCCATTTTCCAAAAGGCCACACACTGGTTGAAGATGACAATGGTGCTCCAGGTGCATGTATTTTCTTTCCATGTCGTTGATAATCTTCGCAACGTCTTGATATTTGTTTTGCATCTTCGTGTACGTATGGCCAGTAATAGCCTTGCATTTTTGCTCTATGTGCCAAAGATCTTCCTCCGCTATGATTGCCAGCATCCCCACTATGTAACATTTTTAGCACCTTTTCTCCTTCCTCTCGTGTCAAACATCTGAGTGATGGTCCATTAAAGGATTTTCGGTATAGCAGCCCATCTCTTAATTCATAATTTGTTGCGTGGCTTTTTAACTTGTGTGTTTCCAATCTATTTTTTGGTGTTTCTCCTTTCACCAAATATTCCTGAAGTTCTATTCTTCAATCTGCGATATTGTTCGTTTGTTCTTCTTCTTCACCGTCTATTATCATCATGTCCACTTCTTCTTCTTCTTTATTGATTGATGGTGACATAAGTGTTTGTATTTTTATGCATCTCGCAGTTGGATCTGTCATCATGCTTGAGATGAAAGCAAAAGCGTCTGCGAGTCTATTATCCTTCCTTGAAATGTGCCTCCATTTTATTTTTGGGATTTTCGCTGATAATTCTTCAACAAGCTTCTTATATTTCTTCAAGGATGGTTCATTTGTAGTATACTCTCCCTTTATTTGGCGAATAACTAGCTGCGAATCACTAGTAATCCTGGCATTTTCTAGTTTTATTTCTATTGCGAATTTTAAGGCATGTATCACAGCTTCATATTCCTTTTCATTATTAGTGGATGCGAATTCCAATCTGAATGAAAAAGCTATCTTCAGTCCTTCTGGCGAAAGTAAAACAATTCAACTCCATTTCCTTCTCCATTTGATGATCCATCTACCAATATCTCCCATTTATTTGGTTCTGTTAATAAATCTTTTGGATCTCCGTGTTCTTCTTCTATATCCATCATTTCTTCTACTGCTTCATCTTCTTCTAAAGGAAATTCGGCCAAGAAATCTGCAACAACTTGTGATTTTGGTGAAGACAAAATTTCATACTTAATGTCAAAGTGGCCTACTTGTGCATTCCATCTCTCCATTCTTCCTGATCTTTTAGAATTCTTCATCACTGATTCAATTAGTACTTTTGTTAATACCTTTATCTTGTGTGCTTGAAAATATATGCGGAGCTTAAATGATGCATAAACTAATGCTAAGATTAGCTTCTCAATCTTTGAGTAATTCTTCTCTGCAGTATTAAATGTTTTGCTAATGTAATAAATGGGCTTCTCCACTCCTGCGTCTATTCGCAATAACACAGCACTTAATGCATGCGACGTCGTCGCAAGATAGATCAATAATTCTTCTCCTAATTCTGCCTTTTGTAAAATAGTTGTATTCATAAGATGTTCTTTGATCCCTTGAAAAGCTTTTTCGCATTCATCAGTCCATTTGAATTTCGCCCCCTTCTTGAGTATATCGAAAAAATATTTACATTTGTCTGATGATCGTGAAATGAATCTCCCCAGCGAAGCTAAAAGTCCATTCAACTTCTGTACATCTTTTATTGTTGCTGGTGTTGGCATGTCACGAATTGCTTGCACTTTTTCTGGATCAATCTGTATTCCTTCCTTTGATACAATGTAGCCTAAACATTTTCCCGATGCAACTCCAATAGTACACTTCTCAGGATTCAGTTTAATGTTATATTGCCGCATTTGTTCAAAAATCTCCCTCAGGTTCTGTACATGGTCTTTGGCTTCTTTACTCTTTACTAACATGTCATCCACGTATACTTCTAATGTTTTGTGTATCCATTTCGCGAACACCTTCTCTACCATTCTTTGATATGTCGCTCCGGCATTTCGCAAACCAAATGGCATTTTCGTGTAACAATATAAACCTCTAGGGGCGAAGAAAGCAGTATGTTCTTGATCTTCTTCAGCAAGAGGAATTCGGTTATATCCTTTGTACCCATCTAAAGACGATACTCTATCATTTCCCGCTGCGGATTCCACCATTTGAGGAATATCTGGTAATGGAAAACTATCTTTAGGACAAGCTTTGTTTAAATCAGTGAAATCTATACAAATCCTTATTCCTTTGTTTTCTTTGGGACAATGACCATATTCGCTATCCATTCTGGGTATTTAGCTTCTCTTATGATTCCTGCATCAAGCATTTTCTGTAATTCTTCTTCTATTTGGGAATGGTAAGTTGTTGCGATTTTTCTTATTCTTTGTTTAAATGGTCTCACATTCTTATTAATCTCCAACTTGTGACATGCAATTGATGGATCTATTCCCGGTATCTCATCATGCTCCCTGCGAAAACGTCTTTATATTCTCTCAAAAGATTAATAGTTATTTCTTCTTATTCTACATCCATCTTGGTTCCAATTCTCAATATTAGAGGTTCTTCTATAGTCCCAACGTTTACTTCTTTTGTTGGTTCTGCGGCAGTGTAACTGGACTTGGGTTCTCCCATTGGTGTTGGTTCTTTTATTGTTTTCACAGGTCCTTCTCCTTCTTCCGAAATTTCGCTGGGTATTCCCCTTCCTTCTTTTTCCCTTATCGTGTACACTCTAAATTCTTCTTCTTTCTTTGCCTCCTTTGCCAACTTTTTGCGAAATTGTTTCTTTTTTGCTCGTCCTTCATAATGCTTTACTTCAATTTGATGACATAATTTTGCATTGTCAACATCTCCTCTGATTTCACCTATTCCATTTGGTGTGGGGAATTTAATACATTGATGCAACGTTGATACTACAGCTTTTATCGCATGTATCCATGGTCTTCCTAGCAACATATTATATGGCGATTCCATATCCACCACACATAGTGTCACGTGTGTTTCGATCTCTCCTAGTGGAATTCGTACCATTATTTCTCCTTTAGGTTTTGTTGTGGATTTTCCAAAGCCATGAACAAGATATGTTGAACTGGACATTTCTTCATCTTTAAATCCCATTCCCCTGAACGCATGATAAAATATTATATCCACTGAACTTCCTGTATCGACTAAAGTTCTGTTCAATGTTCATTCTTCCGTGGATTTTGTTGTTGTCCCCTTCTCTTTTCGCGTAATAGGCACTGTAATAACCAATGGAGATGTGTGGTTCAAATTTTCTTTTGGTATTTCTGCCGCTATGAATGTGATTTTTGTTTTTCCCAATCTTTCAAGGGTGATGTCTTTTCTACCGCCATAACCTTCCTTCCTTCAAAATCTCGTTTATGTATCCTTCCTTTGATGTTTTCATGGAATCCATTAACCATTGTTTTTGTTATCATATTACACTCCAATCTTTTGTCATCTTCATTGATTCTAACCATTTTTCTTTAACTGGTTCACTGATTTGTTTAATCACTTTCTTGATTTGAACAATCTCAACAACAATCTTCAATTTTTAATCTTCAGTGTCCCTGTTTCTAGCGCCACTATGTAGTTGCAGGAAATCCTACACTACACCCCTCACAAGATTTCATTAACATTCAACTCATTTTAGATGAACAATCTTAATTTTATTGATGAATCTTTGAACAATCTTACAAGAAAATATAAAGGAATCAAGAATAACCACTGCTCTAGTTTTTCTCTCTCCTATTTACTTGCTTCTCACTCAGAAAAAGATCTCTCCCTTTCCTTTACAACTGAACGACTATTTATAGGGAAATACATAGTGGATGACAGCTAATCTGTCATTTATTTTCAGATATGGTCTGCGACATTCTCGCAACCTTACAAATGTTAATCTCGCAAACTCTATCACATCTTTCTCGTGATTCTAGCTGACGTCGTTTATCATATCATTTCTGAAATTGTTCTGCGACGCTGTTGTGTTGTGTTGTTGATAATTACGCTGAGACATTATCGTTGCGAGATTATGATCCTACATTACTTATAAAAATTAAGTCTAAAAAAAATCTTCATTCACAAGTCTCAACGAACCTTTTTACTACAACAACTTGAAAACACATCAAATTTTTGGCGCCGCCGACGCGGACTTGTCTTTAGGCTAGAGTTTTTAGATTTATTTTTTTAGGTTTTTATTATTTATTTTTTTTTACTTTGTTCTATTGTACGTTTCTTTGGTATTTGTCTTTTCATTACAGATTTTTGGAATTTGGAGCGAAAGAAAAAGAAGTTGCCAAAGATGTTGGTGATTACTTAAAGATTTGGAATCAAAAGACGAAGCGAAAAGAACAATAAAAAAAGAGAGAGAGAGAATTTTATTAGATTGTATTAGGAATCTTTTATTTTTGTAATTTTCTTTTTCTTTTGCATTTTATTTTTGGACTTTCTTTTGGACTTTGGACAATTGGACTTTCTTTTATTTTTTTAACCCTAAGGAAGGGTAGTATTTCAAATATTAAATTGTTTGCAGAGAAGGACGGCGATTACGATATCGCTCGGCCCCTCGGGTTCGCACATGACATAGGATTCGTGGCCCGAGTCGACTTCAGCGGTTCATCCCCCGTCTGGAACGGGAGGTAAGCTTGTCGAAACACTCGCGAATCCCCTGCTAGCGAGTTACTGTATTCCTTCATTTGCATATATGTCGAGGAACTAAATACGGCTGATTTAATTTCCTAGTAAAGGGCAAGGACTGGCCATAGAAGATAAGGGTTCAGATTTCATCACCTTTCTCTTATTGCCCGCCTTAGGAAAACGATACTTATCGCGAACCTAAGCTTTAAAATTTGGAATAGAACGAGACCTATAGGGTAACGAGCTTAGTAGGAAAGTCGTTCGAAAAATATTGGTTACCCTTTTAAGCATACTTCGAAGTTCATGATGGTTTCTGTGAGTTGAATGCGTGACTGCGCCGCCTTGTAATACCGGTGAGGCCTTGGGTATCAAAGCTCCATTGAGCTTACCTCGCCTCTATTCAACTTACTTTGACTCGGATTGATTCCAGAGGGGTTTGCTTAAATTGTAACGAATTCCCTTTTGAAGGATTAGAAGCTGGTCTAGAAACAATCTAAGTGGAGCCAGCATGCTTTTTGTTTGCTAAAAATCAGTAGGTTTGTTGTGGTGGAGTCAGCCTTGTTTGTGTTTGCTTAGATATTCCCTTCCGTTTAGGATTTTTCTTTGTATTTTTGTTTTTGTAGTGTATGCCCGAGGTCATTAGAGAGCGGGATTGGAAAAGAAACACTCTAGGTCGTTTGATTAATGACAAACCTAGTAGTTCTTCTTGTGAAGGCGGGGAGCTCGAAGACTCTTCTTTTGAGAGCCCTGTCTTTGGAAATTTCATCTTTGAAAACTTGACAATTAGTGAAGAAATTACTCCTAGTCCTTTGGTAGTGCCAGAAATGGCAACTTTGAAAGCTTTGTTAAACCCAACTAGGACCTCTCGTCCGTCTTGTATTAAGTTAGCTGAAACCGAGGCAAATTATGAACTGAAACCTGGGACTTTACAGATGCTCCCAATGTTTTTAGGAAAAGAGAATGAGAACCCCTATTCTCATGTTAGGGAATTTGAGGAAGTTTGTAGCACTCTGAAAATTAAAAACCTAAGTGATGGTGCGTTGAAACTTAGGTTATTCCCATTTTCCTTAAAAGATAAAGCCAAATCATGGCTGTATAGTTTGGCCTCTGAGTCAATTGAAACCTATGACCAACTTACTTCTGCCTTTATACATAAGTTTTTCCCAAGTCATAAAACATCGTCTATTAGGACACAAATCTGTACTTTTGCCCAACAAGAGGGAAAATCTTTATATAGGTACTTATAAAGGTTCAATGACTTGATATCTCAATGTTCTCATCATGGTTTAGAGAAGGTTAGGTTAGTTCAGATCCTCTACGAGGGTTTAGATTATTCAACAACAACCATGGTCGAGTCCTTATGTACAGGTGGGTTTGAGAATAAAACTGTTGATGAAGCGATGACATTTTTGAATGAAATCGCCGATAAGACCCAAAAATGGGAAAATAGTAGGGAACCCCAGAAAACAATTCTTCTAAGTAGAGGAAATGTTAATAGGGTAGAAAGAACTTATGAGTCAGATGCCAAAATAGCAGTTATAGCCAAAAGGTTAGAAGCCTTAGAATTAGGTCATTCTAGTGGTAGTAGTGGAAGAAATGAGCCTTTTTGGGAAGGCCTTGCTGTTGAAGAGCAAGCCAATGCTCTTTATAAAAACACTAGGTTTGATAACCGACAGAAGTTTGACCCATATTCAGAAACCTATAACCCTGGATGGAGAAACCATCCAAACCTTTCTTAGTCCAAGGGCCAGAATCAAGGTCAGTCTAGTAATACTAAGGTTCCCCCAGGTTTTGGCTATACTAAGAATCCTTCAGCTCCGGCAAAGTTTCAGAACCCTTCGGATAAGAAGATTATGAGTTTAGAAGAGTCTTTTGCTTTGTTAACTCGTAACACTGTGCAATTTCAGCATTCTGTTGCTCAAGGTTTAGAAGAAAATGAGAAAATAGGTCAGGCTAACTCTCAGGCTATTTCCGAGTTGAAAAACCAGGTTAGTCAGATAAATGAGTCTTTAAGAGAAAGAGGTAAGTTTCCTAGTCAGACTCAACCCAACCCTAGAGGAATTAATGAAATAGGTGAAAGACCATCTGATCATGTGAATGCTATTAAAAACCTTAGGAGTGGTAGAGTGATAGACAACAAGGTTTCCATGCCTGATAGTGAACATGCTGTAGTTCACCCTTCTGAACCAGAAACTGAGGAGACTGATAGAGTCTCTAAAGAGACCAATGAGGGTCATATTGAGACCGCTTTGTCCCTAGAGCCCCATTCCCACAGCTGCTAGTTCCAACTAGGATGGAGCCCAATTTTAATGATATATTGGAGGTTTTTAAGCAGGTAACTATCAACCTTCAACTACTGGATGCAATTAAGCAGATTCCCTCTTATGCCAAGTTTCTCAAGGATATGTGTACGCGAAAGCGAAAGCTTAATGTCCAGAAGAAAGCCTTTATAGCTAGTCACGTGAGTTCTATTATTCAGAATACCACTACTCCTAAGTATAAAGACCCAGGGTCCCCTATCATTTCTTGCACAATAGGCAAATACCATGTTGAGAAAGCGTTGCTTGACTTAGGAGCTAGTGTGAACTTACTGCCACATCATGTGTACCTTAATCTAGGACTTGGTGAGATGAAACCTACCCAGATGACACTTCAGTTAGCTGATAGGTCCGTTAAAATTCCTCGTGGTGTGATCGAGGATGTTCTCATAGAGGTTGAAAAGTTTATTTATCCAGTGGATTTTGTTATCCTAGATACCCAACCTGTCCCTGACCCAGAGAACCAGATACCGGTAATTTTAGGTCGCTCGTTTTTAGCTACATCCAATGCGATCATTAACTGTATCAATGGTATTATGAAATTGTCTTTTGGTAATATGACTATTGAGCTGAACATTTTTAATATTAATAAGATACCCTCTGAACTAGATGACTCGAACATAGAAGAGGTGAACATGATAGGAACATTAGTCGAGGAGTCATTACCAAACACTTTGTTAGAAGATCCATTAGAGAAATGCCTAGCTCACTTTGGGATTGATTTTGATGATGATAATGTGATTAACGAGGTGAATGCTTTGTTAGATTCAACCCCTTTGTTGGACACTAGTAATGTATGCAAACCTAAGTTTGAACCACTACCAGTTTCTAAGTCTACCCTAGTTCCTTCGTTAGAAGAGCCTCCTAAGTTGGACCTAAAACCATTGCCAGATACCCTGAAATATGTGTTTATAGGCCCGTCTGAGACTTTACCTGTGATTATTTCTTCCGTCTTGGATAGTGATCAGGAAAGTAGGCTAGTAACCGTCCTTCAAAACAACAAGGAAGCTTTAGGGTGGACCATAGCTGACATTAAGGGTATAAGTCCCACTGTTTGTATGCATCAGATCTATTTAGAGAGTGATACCAAACTTTCTAGGGAGATGCAACGTCGACTAAACCCTAATATGAAAGAGGTAGTTCGAAACGAGGTCCTTAAGTTGTTAGATGCAGGCATTATCTACCCCATTTCAGACAGTAAGTGGGTCAGCCCCGTTCAGGTTGTTCCCAAGAAATCCGGTATTAATGTAGTCCAGAATGATAACAATGAGTTAATCCCGACCCGAGTGACCATGGGTTGGCGTGTTTGTATTGACTATAGGAAATTGAACAAGGTCACTAGGAAGGACCACTTTCCCCTTCCCTTCATCGACCAGATACTAGAGAGATTAGCTGGACATGGTCACTACTGCTTTTTAGATGGCTACTCTTGATATAATTAGATCGTTATTGCCCCAGAAGACCAGGAGAAAACCACTTTTACCTGTCCCTTTGGTACCTTTGCGTATAGACGCATGCCTTTTGGGCTTTGTAATGCCCCTGCGAATTTTCAGCGTTGCATGATGAGCATATTTTCTGACATGGTAGAACGGTTCTTAGAGGTCTTTATGGATGATTTTTCAGTGTTTGGTTCGTCTTTCGATGAGTGCTTGCATCATTTGTCACTAGTGTTTACTAGGTGTAAGGAAAAGAATTTAGTGCTTAATTGGGAGAAATGTCACTTCATGGTTCGTTCAGGAATTGTTTTAGGACATATCGTATCTTCTAAGGGTATAGAGGTAGATAAATCCAAAGTTGACCTTATTAAAACTTTACAGGTCCCGAAAACCGTAAGAGATATTAGGTCATTCTTAGGACATGTAGGTTTTTATCGTCGATTCATTAAGGATTTTAGCCTAATTTCTAGACCTCTTTGCAATTTTCTTGCAAAAGATGTTAAGTTTGTCTTTGATGATGCTTGTTTAGAGGCTTTTCAAAATCTTAAGAATTTACTCACTACCGCCACGATAGTCCAGGCACCCAACTGGAACCTACCCTTTGAGATCATGTGTGATGCTTCAGATTATGCTATTGGTGTTGTGCTAGGTCAGCGAGAAAACAAATTACTTCATGTGATTTACTATGCTAGCAAAACTCTGAATGATGCCCAGTTAAGCTATACCACTACCGAGAAGGAACTGTTAGCCATTGTGTTTGCCTTAGACAAGTTTAGACCCTATCTCTTAGGTTCTAAGATCGTCATATATACTGATCATGCCGCTTTGAAATATCTTCTGTCTAAGAAGGATACGAAACCTAGATTGATTAGGTGGATCCTTTTGTTGCAAGAGTTTTCTCCATACATTAGAGACAAAAAGGGTGCCGAAAATGTTGTAGCAGACCACTTGTCTAGGATAGTTGTTAGTTCCCCTGATGATTCCCTTCCTATAAGGGATAGCTTTCCTGATGAACAATTCTTTGTTACCCAACTACCTTGGTATGCGAATACAGTGAACTATCTTGTTACTGGTCGAATGCCCCAACATTGGGGTAAACAAGATCGTTCTAGGTTTTTAGCTGAGGTTAAGCACTTCTTTTGGGATGATCCTTATTTGTTTAAGTATTGTCCAGACCAGATTATTAGGAGATGTATACCTGAGAGTGACCAGTACAGTATTATTTTCTTTTGTCATGATCATGCTTGTGGGGGTCACTTTAGTGCTAAGAAAACTGCTGCTAAGATATTGCAGTGTGGATTCTATTGGCCTTCGTTGTTTAAAGACTCCCACAGTTACTGTGTGACTTGTGAATGTTTCCAGAAATTAGGAACCATATCTCGTAGGAACAAGATTCCCTTGAACCCTATTTTAGTTGTTGAGGTCTTTGATGTGTGGGGTATTGACTTTATGGTTCCGTTTCCTAATTCTTTTGGTAACTTATACATCCTTGTCGCTGTAGACTATGTCTCTAAGTGGATTGAGGCGGTTGCGTATAAAACCAATGACCATAGGGTTGTGATCGAGTTCTTGAAATATAATATACTTACACGTTTTGGTACATCGCGAGCTATAATTAGTGATGGAGGGTCGCACTTTTGTAATGGACCTTTTAGGCTTTTGATGAAGAAATATGGTATTGCACTTAAGGTAGCTACCCCGTATCATCCACAGACTAGTGGTCAGGTAGAAGTTTCCAATAGGGAGATAAAACGTATAAGAGAAAACAGTTAATCCTAATCGGAAATACTGGTCGTAAAGGCTTATTGATGCCTTATGGGCTTACCGTACTGCGTTTAAGACCCCCATTGGAATGTCGCCTTATCATCTTGTTTATGGCAAGGCATGTCACTTACCTGTTGAGTTAGAACATAGAGCTTATTGGGTTGTTAAGCAGCTGAAATTTTGACTCGACAAGGCATGAGCCCATAGGAAACTCCAGCTCAATGAGTTGGAAGAGATTCGTAGAGATGCATACGATAGTGCTAAGGAGTATAAGAACAAAATGAAACTTGTGCATGATAGAAATATCTTAAGAAAGTCATTTTCTCCAGGTCAAAAAGTTCTTCTGTATGATACCCGCTTGCATTTTTTCCATGGGAAGTTACGTTCTCGGTGGACGGGTCCTTTTTATTGTTCGCACTGTCTTTCCTCATGGAGTTGTTGAAATCGAGACACCGGATGGTAGTAGTTATTCGAAGGTTAACGGTCAGAGATTGAAACCCTTTTTACATCCCTTTCCTACAGGTGATATTTAGGAGGTCCCTCTGGAGGACCCTGTTTACCCTTGATTGACCATCGAGGCAATTGTATGTTGTATATTAGATTTTGATTTCTCTCTTCACTCAGGTACTATCTTTCCGACTTCTCTCTTTACTGATTCCTCGTGTTACTTTACTTTTTGGTATTTCTCTTTCATTAGAAACATTGAGGACAATGTTATATTTAAGTTTGGGGGTGGGGAAGAAACTTTTTAGCTTTTAGTTGCAATAAATAAACTCCAGAGCCTAGAAATTTATGCTTATTAAGGTTGGCACTAACCAATCTAAGTGGATGGGAACATCTTGGTTGTAGGAGTTGAGGAACCAATCTAATTAGATGGAAACATCTAAAGAGTCTATTCATAAAAGCACAGAGCTCAGGTGTTAGAATTTAAAAAAAAAATGATAGTTTCGCCATTTCTCGTTGAATCGTAATCCTTCTATTTTATTTTTTTTAAGTGATTTGGTGGGGCACATGATTCAAGTTGTTACCATTGCTCGAGTGAAATAGAGTGATTGAGATCACAAAAAAAAAAAAAAAGTTGAGTATTGAGACCAGACCATCAGACCAACCGGAATAAATTCAATAAAGTCGACCGCTGGTGCCCTTGTATATGCCAGTTGTGTTGACCTAGAGTTAGGATTATCGACCGCTGGTCCCCTTGTATATGCCAGTTGTGTTGATATTAGTCTGACCGGTATCTCAGTCCATTAGGATAGGTTCATCCTGGCAGAGGCCTTCAAACAGATATGGGAAACACCGTTCACTTTAAACCATCTTTTTCTTTATCCATCTTCTTAATCTTTCCATGTGATTGGTTGACTCCGGTTATGATGTCCAAAAACTATCTGAGTAGAGCTCTGTCACTTTATATGAATTTTAGTATGCTTGAGTGCAAACTCATGTACAACAATTGGAATTTCGCATCAGGGTACTTCCTCCTGTAGTCAGTGATTGTATGCCAACCAAGGAGATTCTTTAGTGCCTTCCAAGGTTCTGCGTAGATAGCTAGGGTCTGGAGTAATGGTTTTGTGGGTACACCTCTGGTAAACCCTCCCGAGATTAACTCGGTTTTATTTAATTTTTTAGTTTTGCTCGAGGACTAGCAAATAATAAGTTTGGGGGTATTTGATAGACGCATTTATGTGTCTAATTTGTCCTCAATGTTTCGTGTTGTTAGTACTCGATTTCGTACTTATTATGGTGTTTTTATGTTTGTTTAGGTGTTTTTGGAGAAGTACACTTATGTGGAAAAAGTTGCTTGAAAAGTGCTTTTTGGACACCCGAAGATAAATTACTAAAGGCACCCTCACCTTAGATAAGGGGCACCTCAGTTGGTCACCTGTTATTCTCACCCGCGGTTTGGTTAGGGGGAGGTCATCTCCAACCTTTCAAATTCCAGTTTTGGTGGGAAATATGGTTCTTCTTCAACAGAAATTAGGGTTCGGTTTTGGCGAAGATTCAAGGAGACTTTATCGCTGAAATTTCATGGGAAGGCATGTTTAAGCTTAACAGGCATGGTATGATCGCTTCTTTGGGTCACAATTGGCTGGAGATTTAAATTGAAGAAGTCAGGGCGTGTTTTTCTTTTGAAAACCCGATTATCCCTGTTTTGGATTAGGAGGATTTGTACGAAGATTGAGGAGATACTGTCTGTTGGATTGGGCATGTTGCATCTAAACAGGAATGGTAAGTCCATCAGAATCGAGTGAACTGAGCCGCAACATGAATTTGAAGTCAAATAGGGACGTGTATATATTCCGAGAGATATTCTCGAGATTTCACTATCTTTGGAAGGTTAGAGTGTGGCTTGAGAGTATTTTACTTCATCTGAGGCGTGTAATAACGTGTTTGGAGTGTACACACAATTCAGATGCGTGAAGAGTTAATTCAGGAAATAAAATATTCCATAAAATATTATTTTCACTGCCGAATATTTGGAGATCACTGTGAGTTATTACGGAGGATTTTCTTCACCTGTTGGGTATATATAGGGTGCTGGGTATTCATAGAGAGGAGGTCAAGAGTTGGAGGTCGAGAGGATACCTTAGGAGCAAGAAATAACGAGTTGATCAAACTATGTTTCTGCTGCTGATGATGATGAAGAACACCAAGAACACGAAGAACAGACTCGCGGAGACAGCCGTTTATCAACAGTGATAACGACACAGAGGCGGGGGTCGTAGAAGCTTAACAACGACTGTTGGCTTTAATCGTTTTATGTAACAGTGTTTTGCAACAATTAAAAACGTTGCAAACACCCGATTTTTAATAGTTTTTCTCCAATTCATCATTTGTAAACACTTTGAGCAATGAAATCAACTTTTAAGCGCGTTTCCACAATGATAAGCTAAACCTAATCCTTGGGGCGACGGAGGATGCTATCTTTCCAATGAAAAAGTGGTAATTCTTAATTATTTAATTTGTGCAATTTTTATTTATGATTATTTTCCTAGATTGAAAATAGATTTTATGGTTTTTGTTAAACAATTGTATTTTCTTTTGATGGAACATGCTTAGCATAGGGTTTTGATGTCTCATGCTTTGGATTAACATTTGTTGTTTCTAAAAATCTACTTTTGCAATAGTTGAGAATCAATTTGAACGTGTGAAATTATATGAGGTGCAACAAGTTTGTAGCAGAAAGGGGAACTGATCCTATGGACATGTGAAACACGTTTTAGGCAAAGGGGAACCGATCCTATGGACATGTGCAACACATATAAGTTAGATACCATATATATGTTGGGAACCGATCCTAGTACCTAGTCAACCGAATTTTGGAAATCTAGTGTGACTATGCACAGTACTCACATGGAGGTAGAACCAAAACTTGTTTTGGTAGAACCGTTAAACCCATGATTTGTGATTGAGTGTTCTTGATCAATCACATAGTTCTTGAAAGTCATATGAACCAATTCTAAACTTATTTGGAAGTGTGGAAAATAGGTTTCAAGGTTGTAATTATGAAAGAGGACTTACAAAGTAAGGATGTCGACACACTTTGAACACAGGCAGTAATGTTTATCTTTAATTATTCAAAGCTATTCTTTAATAGCTAAAGGAAGAAAATCCCAGGATCGAAACATAAATAAGTTAAGAATCTTTTAATTAAGGTATTAATTTTATTTTAGGAAAATGAGAATTAGTAATGTGCATTTACTAGTTAAATATTTTCCAAAGAGATTTTCAGTCATTATTTTGGACAGAGCATTTCCAGGAATTATAGAAACCGAATCTGGAATTATATTGTATATCTTGAGAGTATTTTCGATTTTTTAAATTCCTTGGTTTCCAAACTTCCTTGTCTATAAATACTTGAAGTTTGCATTTCTAGCAAACTAATCCTTCGTGACAGCAAACTTCCTCGGTTGTGTTGTTACTGGTGAAGCCGCCTATTCAGAGAGGAGAGTAACCTAATTAGGCGAAATCTCTTACATACTCTCAGTTTAAAGTCTTCTTTGGGATTGAGAAGATCTATTAGTACCGTTGGTGGGAAACTAGATAATTGCGGTTTATCTTGTGTTTTCGATTGATTTGATTGACTAACGGTGGTTGAACTTTGATTGCACCTAGTTTGTTTATGCTTGAGAATTTTCTCATCTGATATAAGATTCACTCAAACTAGATCAAAGTTTCGACAGGGATCTTTAGACTGTTGTCAGTGCTAAAGACGATCTTGTGATAAATCCATTATTAACAGACTATGTTCTGTGCGTGATTGATCACAAGAGATTCAAATTGTTGTGTGCAGGTGTTTATTAAAGATCTAAGAAGATCTGAAGGCAAAGAAGATATTGAAGATTTCTGATTTGGGGTTCATAATCTTTGGTGTGCACAATACTTGTTTCGGTATAAAGGATCTAACTATAATCGGTTTATCCTTGTGGTAGATTGGATTGATTAGTTGTGTAGATCGGCATCAATACAATTCTTTGTGATTAAAAGTATTGATTGCAAAATCTTAACAATTACTTCGGTAGTTGAGAATAAGATAGATCTAAGGACCTGTCGAAGGAGTTTATGTTAAGATAAACAGAAGAGCCTTTGTCCGACACATATCACTTGGTTGAATAGAGTTGATACCAAATTGATTTGTTGTTCCTTTACTGTTTGGAATACGAACCAAAGGAATTGTTCCAACTGCGTGACTTATTCATAGGTCGGAGGCGTGGGAATACAGACGGAACTAGGTGAACTATAGGTTTAGTTGCTTGGTCTCAACTATACGAAGTTAGGTGTAATTTTCTGTAGCGGCTTAATCCCGAGAGTATTCAATTCTGGACACGGTCCCGGGATTTTTCTGCATTTGCGGTTTCCTTGTTAACAAAATCTTGTTGTGTCATTTACTTTATATTTCCGCATTATAATTATTTTATTATAACTAAAATAAATCACACAAACGTTAATTCCTATTTACTGGATAAGCAATCCTATTGTGTTTGGTTAAGTCCGAACCTTTTTATCAAGTAAACATACTTGGCTGTTGTATTATCTCGATCTCGTATCCATAGACGATTACACGAAGTGTGAACCGATTAGTTGCATTGTCTCGATTCAGTCCATAGACAATCACTTTCGGAGAAAGAACTTATAGCTAGGAAAAGTTTTAGCTTGAAGTATATTTGGGTACCCTCGCCTTTTTATAAACTTTATGGGTCTGTTCTTAAAAATCCTATATTTGGTATCAGAGCCAGACGATCCTGTGGAGATGGAAACTAATGGCACGCTTCCGCAACCACACATTCCAATTTGTAAAAATCAAAAGCAAAACTCTTAGGCAAATGTAGAAAATCTAAAGAACAGAATATTTTTGACGACGATAAAATCTAAACTTTATGTTCTGTTCTTAACCAAAGATAAACACTTTTGCAGTTATGTGTAATACCACTTACACATAAACACGAATATTTAATGTAGAAAATCTAAAGAACATAATATTTGTGGAAAAGATAAACACAAAACTCTTAAAAGATCTACATTGCTAAAACTCTGATACACTTTTCATAGATGAACACCTACCTTAAATAGGCTATACAAAACACATAAACACTAACCATAATTTGACCCAATAACATTAAACTCCTAAATTCTAAGAACTAACTCCCACTTCTAACAAACACGTTTAACTCCCTTGATACTAGGTCATATCACACGTTTCGTGTAGACCAAATCAATTTACAAATAACACAAATACTTAAACATTAAACCATATTTGGATTACTAATTCTAACACCTTCCCTTAATTCAAACACGTTTAATTCCGTGTTGTCTTTACCATTGCATCATTCATTAAATTCATACATCTGCAAACCGTCATCATCATATATATCAGCAACATTTTTAATTGTTTGCCACAATCACCATCATCATCATACATCAATATAAAATCATCGTCATCACAATCTTCATCATCATCATTGCTAGTTGATCAACATCCCGCATCATCTCAACTATCATAACATATTATGCAAATCATATTTGCATCTTCATCACAATCATCATCATCATCATTTTCAGAAACCGTTGTTTTCCAATTTTTCATCATCACAGCTAGAAACCCATGTTTTCTAACCCCAAACCATTCTTTAAATGAAAACCCTTATTTTTCAGATACAAAAAAAAAAAAATCATTTTCCTACTTCAACAAGTAAACAATTTTTTTTTTAAAGAAAACTCTTAAACATCACTTTTCTCACAGAACAAATCAAAACTTTATTTCAACAAAATTTCTCAAAACATCTTAACCCACAAAAACAAGCAAAAAAATTTTCCCATCTCCCGAGGATCACCTGGCTCTTGATGCCAAATGTATAGAATCTAAAGAACAGAATATTTGTGGAAAAGATAAACACAAAACTCTTAAAAAATCTACATTGCTAAAACTCTGATACACTTTTCATAGATAAAATCCTGCCTTAAATAGGTTGTACAAAACACAAAAACACTAACCATAATTTGACCCAATAACATTAAACTCCTAAATTTTATGAACCAACTCCCACTTCTAACAAACACGTTTAACTCCCTTGATACTAGGTCATATCACACGTTTCGTGTAGACCAAATCAGTTAACTAATAACACAAATACTTAAACATTAAACCGTGTTTGGATTACTAATTTTAACATGTGGGAATTTCCCAACATAATACAGAGAGGAGTGAGAGAGAGATTGAACACATAGTGTAATAAAATCTACATTGATAAAGAAATATTTATGCATAAAACTTCTGCATTTTTTTCATTTACACAAATTTTCCTTTTATAAGCTTTACAAATAACAAAACCCTAAAACACTACTGACTCACTCACATTCATTCCCTAACATTTAGCCATTATTCTTAACATTAAAACATGTTTAATAACTCCTAAAAATTAGAATCACACGTTTACTTCATTGTTTTCTTCATCGTTGTATCATCCACCATCATCATCATAAATCAACAACATCTTTGATTTGTTGTTTTCACCATCATCATTATCATCATAAAATCATCGTTGTCACGATGATCAACATCCTCATTTTTATTAGCAGATCGGAATGTCGCATCATTTTAACTAACTATCATATTATGCATAGTTGCATCTTCATAATTTATCTTTTCAATAGAATATCAAACACCTTCAAAACAAAATAAACAAACCCGTTTTTTTTAACAAAATTTAGAACCCCTCTACATATTTTTAAACCAAAATTCTTTTCTACATAAAAAAAATTACCATCATCAAATCATTTTTTTTCTTCACCAAAAAAATTTCTTCATCATAAGAATTTTTCTTGTTCACTTATACAGTAAACAAACATCAAACAGATCAAAAAAAAATTTTTTGTTTTCTTCTTCATTAATATTTTTTTTTGTAACTCTCTCAAATCACCTCTCTGCCCTGGCTCTGATACCATGTAAGAACAATGAATGGTTTAATAAACACTGTTAAGAATTACAATAAGAGTTTTAGATATTTATAGCTTTATTACAGAGAATTCTTCTAATAGAAGTCCGAAAGAGAACGAAGATGAAAAAGGAGGTGAAGTAGACATCAATACAATACATGTTGGAGATCAGCTGTCAGGAGCGCATAAATGATCAACACGTGTAGGCTGAAAATAACTCAGCAAAGCACATGTATACTTCTTTTTACCAGATTCTACATGTAATGTATTCCTCCTACTAGCTTCGTCAAATTTTCTCTCTCTTCCATAAGGTATACTAGATTACGCTTCTTCTGGCTTCACCCTCTCATTGTATGTGCAAACTGCCTCAACTTCTTTTGAACCCTTCTTATCATAAGTATTATTTTCTTGTTATGTACTCCCATCATCGTATCCATCCATCACGCGCGTCACCCTGGATCTGAGTTCTTTCCCGACTAGGCACAGTTCGATATTGTCTAACGTCAAATTCCCATGACAAAATCCTTTAGATTTTAATTTCGCCTTCGCACACACCATGTCTCTTAAAAGTATAATGGATTGTGGTGTATGTCGGCCGCTCACATCCAAGAGATTGGTCTTTCTCACCGCCTCTTTTTCCTCATCAGTGCACTTGATATCATTAACATCATGCCCATGTTTCCTAACATTGAGAAATTGACACAGGGTGCACACATGTGGTTGGTAAACTGTATACTCACTCCCAGATCTCGCGACCACCTTAAATACGTGATCCAAATCAAGATTTCCACCCTTTACTAGATGGAAATTCTCTTTTACAACTGTTGCCGGACCAGTAAGATATTTCCCATTGAAAATGTTAGCATACTTATGATCAGTAATGGTTTCCATATCAATAATTGGTATAAATCTAGGTATATCTGCAGCCATGATTCAGATCTGCGCTTGGAGTTTGTTGTCGAAAAAGAAAAGTGTAGGATGTCTACCCTAAAATCACCTCAACCACACATTTTTACTTGCAATGATGATAATGAAGATCGTGATGATGATGATTTTATATTGATGTATGATGATGATGGTGATCGTGGAAAAAAATAAAAAATATTGTTGATATATATGATGATGACGGTTTGGAGACGTATGAAGTTAATGAATGATGCAATGGTAAAGACAACACGGAATTAAACATGTTTGAATTAAGGGAAGGTGTTAGAATTAGTAATCCAAACACGGTTTAATGTTTAAGTATTTTTGTTATTTATTAATTGATTTGGTCTACTGATGGTATTTTTCAGTGATGTTGTAGTAAGATGATTCGTTCACTCAGATTTGTTGAGAATTTGTTTTAAGACTTAATAAAGAAAATAAGGAAAAATATATATATACATAATTTGCCACAAAATGAAGAGACGTTAAGACGCGAGATTCCACTACTTTTCATATTGTTATGGTTCAGTCATTAACTATAGACAATATAGATCAAACAAAAGAAGTTGTGACTCTAGTTCTTTGCCAAAAATAGATTTCGTAAAACATTATTTGTAAGTTAAAAGCATGAAACATCTAAAGTATTTAGAACTAAGCATGCAGCATCTAAAAAAATAACAAATAATTAATAGAAATCATAAAGCAATTTAATCTATGCAAAAAGTCAATAAAAGAATTAATTCATTTACCACAATCATGAAAAGTTGCTTCCTCCGTTGTCCCAGTGATGGGGTCTAGCTCCGCATGGTGAAAACACACTCAAAGGAATTTTTCATTGCTCAAAAAGGTGTTTACAAGGAGAAAAGGTATAAAACAGGGCCTTCGTAACAGTTATAATTGTTACAGATGCAATTGTTACAAAGAAACACTGTTACAAGAGGTGTTATTAACTGAAGATAAGCGTGACTAATGGACTGTTACAGAAATGTTTGAATATAAGACACTGAATACGACTGTTTTCTACAGTAAATGTTCTTCAGCTTTAGGGTTCTTGAGAACGACACTTCTAAAGTGTCGTCTACAACTCTTCTCCTTCTTCTTCACCTGCTGCTGCTACTTCTCCTATGCAGCGTTGTTCTTAGCTCTAAACCTCTCCCAAACTCTCCATCCTTTTCTCTGAGTCCCGTAACACCTATATATACTCTCAGCACCTTCAAATATCGCATTAAACAACAAAATCTTCTCTCATAACTCGGGAATATTTTGTTTCCCCCTTTTTTTATTTTCTTCATGATTTCGTGTCTGCAGCTGTCAATATGTACTCAATCACGCATCAAATGAATGTGTACACAAATCATAAAGTTATAGACATGCTCAAGACGCAAGCCAACCTTCCAAAAATAGAACAGAATAATCCTCAGAATCTGTTTTCACGAGAAAGCATGCATCTTCGCTGCTTCACTTCAACAACGGGTTCTGGCTAAATTTAATCGAACCAAAGACCTATACCAATCCTTTTAGGCTCATTCAAGTCTTCCCAAGCAATTCCAGCTATTGAGTCTGGCTAAATCATCACCAAAACTCGAGCCCTAAATCTTCCAGTTGACTGCGACCCTGTTTTCTCTAAACCAAAGATTAATCCCTGTTTTGTCGAAACTGATGAACATACATTCCATGTTTGACTGTGACACGTCATTACCAACCAAAATCCCGATTAAATCTCGTGCAAATCATATCCATGAAGCTATGCATGCGAGGAAACTATTTTCCCGCCAAAACCATGATTCAAATGTAGTGGACGGCCTCCCCCTAACAAAGATGGGAGTGCGAGTAGAAGGTGACGCCCTGGGGTGCAAATAACCATGGTATACCCCTTATCAATTAGGTGCCCCTTATCCACACCGAGATTCCGAATAGTAGGTGTTCTCCGGGGTTCCAAATAGCACGTTTTGAGCAACTTTTTCCACACAAGTGTATTTCTCGTAAAACACCTACACAAACATAAAAACACCATAATAAGTACAAAATCAAGCACTAACAATAGGGACACTGGGGACAATTCAGACACAAAAATGTGTCTATCAAATTCCCCCAAACTTATTATTTGCTAGTCCTCGAGCAAATCTAGAAAATAAAAAGACCGAGTTGTAAACTCGGGAGGGTCTACCAGAGGTGTACCCATAAAATCATGACTTCTAATTGGTCACAAGTATCCAAAGAGCTATGCTGACATACATATTCTCAACCTATCTCCAAGTAACTAGAATGCCAGAAAAATTAAAGGTGTCAGCTCTAAAGCTGGCTGGAATAAAAGGGGAGACACATTCGCAACACTGCTAGATAAAGAGATATCCGCTACACAGCTAGATAAACATTGTAAGATGCGATCGCTGATTTACAGCTGGATAAGATTAGGAGAGAGATAAAGATGAGAGAGACATCTGCTACACAACTGGACTAATTACGTGTGATGAGTTGAACCAGTGCTGGAAAGATCTTGTGCCAGATGGAAAGCGGACTAACAAAGCAACCAAAATGCATCTTTCTTCGACTCTCTCATAGTGCCCAGTAGAAACAACGTCTTCTTCGGCTTCAACTGTTGATGATAAACTCTCGAACCTCGTAGAACCTTGACAATTTAACTTTTCTCCTTAATTTCTTGCTTGAAACTTCCTTATAGATTTCTACTTCCCTATGGCCTTATTGAACAAAACGTAACGATGATTTTTTCATTTTTCAATTTTTCATTTTTTATTTTTATTTTTAACTGAAAAATAACAAGACAAAAATTTAAATGGCCATGATAGAAGGACTTTAGAACTTGGATCTTCGCAACTTGTGATGTCTTGGTATCATGAACTTCAACAACTTATATCATTTTCTCTTATAACTTTTTGTAACTAAGTCTTCAACTTTGATTTTTGAATTATTCTTTTCTATTGTTGCTTCTAAACCTTAAACGTCTTCAACTTTCTTCATAGATTTTGATGTCGCTCCGCTTGTTGATGATGATAAGTTTCTACTGAGAGAGAGTCGTAATCCAGTAACTAAGACTAAATTGTGAGGTTGCTTTGTCTTTCTGGCATTTGCTTCTGACCTACTTGCCTTTCCATCATGGATGGTTAGGTCCATCACGGTTACCCTCTAAAAGGAGCAAGTTCTCTCCTGAATTTCAAGGATCTCAATGTCTTTTTCTCTAATGTCTCAAAAGATTGTTATCTCTAGCATTCCAATTTATATCTTTTCGGTGAGAAACAATATGTAAACTTAGATAACCGGATACTATGTGACGCTAGAAGTTTCTCCCTTACCCCCAAACTTAAATCTAACATTGTCCTCAATGTTCTAAAGATAAAATTAAAAACATGAACAAGGAGAAACTATTACCACTTGAGGGAAAATAAATAAGGAAGAATATTACCGTGTCGCAAGAATATTGGGTTACCTCCCAAGAAGTGCTAAGTTTAAAGTCTTCATCCAGACATTGAAAGAATTAGTCACCTTATAAAATCATAAAGTAATAGCCGGAATAACTGCGGATCACCAAAACCAAAAAGGGCTATCACAAGTAAAAGGAATCTGCAACATAAAATTGACAAATAAAGCACACCCTTATCTAATTTCCTGTTTAAGATAACTACATCTAGCTGTGGTTCAGGGTCAATCTCTATGAAAGGGTCTAGATAAAATATTTTCATGTGCTGGAATTCCTCAAAGCTAAGATCCGTTTCGGGTATTAGAGTTTGGAAATACTCAAGTAAGAACTTAGAAGCACATAACAACAACCTGAATAATTGGGGATCCTCTAAGTCAATCAGATTTGACTCACACAGCTGACCACAATTAAAGAGGTGGTCTTCCTTAAGAAAATGTGTCGACCCTAATATCCTAAAGTAATTAGGTTTAGTCTCAAAACTTAATAACCGACACATCTGAAAATCATATGTTCCCACAATTGGTTGAAAAGTTTTTGGTGGGAAAAAAAGTCAATCTTGGTATCATAGTCTGGGTTAACCACATCAACCAGAGGATGGGTTTCTAACAACTGAGCTTCTTTCTGGACATCATTAGGTTCGGGAAAACATGTATGAAGATAATCTTGTAAGGTGGTTGAGGCATAAATGTCAAGTCCTACACGAGGGAACTTTCTAAGAGTTAAAGCACATGGAGAATGATAATCACCCCCAAACTTAGAGTTTTCTGTGGCTCTAGAAAGACTAGTCACAACTTCCCTAATTTCTATGTCATCCGATTCCTGGAAATGGTCAATTGATTCTTCTAAGTTGGGTTCATCCTCACTCATTTCTACGAGTTTATCATCTTCTAAGACTAGTGTTTCTAAATCACTAGATTCTAAAACAGTATTCTCAGGGTAAACTCTTTCCTCTAAACCATCATCACAATCATATAAAGGATTATCAGCGGAATGTTCTAGTAAAGGCTCATTAACTAAGGTGTCATCACAATCATATAAAGGATTATCAGCGGAATGTTCTAGTAAAGGCTCATTAACTAAGGTGTTAATCATAATAACTTCCTCTGATTCACTGATAGGCATATCAAATAATGGATTATCCAACACACTGCAGGCTAAAGGATCATGAACTGCATCGTCTAAAACGGTGGTATTTCTAGTCAAATCCCCATCCTTTTGAATAGGTGAATAATTATTAAAATTATTTGGATTTGAACTAGAAACAACACTATCATCATAAAGCTCAATTGGAGTAACAAATTCCTGATCACTATGCCTACATATTTCATGTTCTTCATCAATACTATCCTCATCATAGTCATCATTATTATAACATGAAAATGATCGAACCTCATCTAAACAAGTTGTGTCACCAATTCTAACCTCTTCATCTTCATTATTATAAAAATTATCCTCATTTTCACGGGTGAGATAGGAAAGAATATATTGGCAATCACGAGTAATTCGAGCAGTTCTTTCTTCCGTCTCTATTTTATGCATACGTGTAAACTCAGCAAACCCACGTGTTGACTCAGTTAACTTACATGTTGACTCAGCTAACTTCCTGAGGTTATCTTCTAAAGAAGGTTTACTCACCGTTAAATTTCTTTCGTCCATAACTAAGTCATTTGTGTCCGCTAACTTATGTGTCGACTCAAGTAACTTACGCGTTGACTCAAGTATCTTACGTGCTTCATCTAGAGGAGAGGAATTATAAGAATCTTGCTCGCATGACTGGTATGCATGTGGATAGTAATTTGGCTCACCATGGTATGACCCATATCCTTCAAAAGGATGGTGTTCCCAACCACTATTCACACTCTGGTCATAATAGGAATAATTTTCATACTGCTCAGTCGGATACTCATTGTATTGGCTATTATAATACCAGTTCGACATCCTAACTGCAAGGGAATTCTAAACAAACACAAAGAAGGCTGACTCGACCACAACAAGCCTAATTTATCTAGCAAACAAAAAGCATGATGGCTTCACTTAGATTGTTTCTAGACCAGCTTCTAATCATTCGAAAGTAAATTCGTTACAATTTAAGCAAACCCCTCTGGAACAATCCGAGTCAAAGTAAGTTGAATAGAGGCGAGGGAAGCTGCATGGAGATTTGATACCCAAGGCCTCACCGCATTACAAGGCGGCGCAGTCAAGCATTCAACTCACAGAAACCATCATGAACTGTGAAGTATGCTTAAAAGAGTAACCAATATTTTTCGAATGACTTTCTTATTAAGCTCGTTACCCTATCAGTCTCTTTCTAGTCAGTATTTTAAGCTTAGGTTCGCGTAGGTTACGTGTTCCTAAGACGGGCAAGAAGGAAACGGTGATGAAATTCGAGTCCTTATCTTGATTTGGCCAGGCCTTGCCCTTTACTAGAAAATTAAATCCGATTTCAGGTCCTCAACATATATGCATACAAAATCATCCAGTAAACCCGCTGACAGGGGATTTTCGGGTGTTTAGAATTCTTACCTCCCGTTCCATACGAGGGACGAACCGTTGAAGTCGACTCGGGCCACAACTTCAATGTCGTGTACGAACCCGAGGGGCCGAGACGATATCGTAATCGTCGTCCTTCTCTGCACACATTTTATATTTAAAACTACCCTTCCATAGGGTTTAAAAAAAATAAAGTCCCAAAGTTCAATGTCCGAAAATAAAAAAAATGTCCAAAAATAAAAGATTACAAAAATAAAAACCTTAATTACAGTTTCTAAAAAAAATAAAATAAAATAGAATATCTATATACAACAATTTTCTTCCTCACTCCTTTTGGATTCCTGCATTCTTTTCTTCTTTGGCTTTGGTTTTGCTTTCAGCACTTTCTCCCCTTTTCTTTAGCTCAGTTCCAAATCTGAAAGCAAACAAGAAATACCAAAAGGCGTAAAAAGGAACAAATAAAAAAAAAACTAAAAACAAATTTATAAACAAATCCGCGTCGGCGGCGCCAAAAATTGATGGTATTTTTCAATGATGTTGTAGTAAGATGATTCGTTCACTCAGATTTGTTGAGAATTTTTTTTGAGACTTAATAAAGAAAATAAGGAAAAATATATATACACAATTTGTCACAAGATGAAAAGACGCTGAGACGCGGGATTCCACTACTTTTCATATTGTTATGGTTCAGTCATTAACTCTAGACAATATAGCTCAAACAAAAGAAGTTGTGACTCTAGTTCTTTGCCAAAAATAGATTTCGTAAAATATTATTTGTAAGTTAAAAGCATGATGCATCTAAATTATTTATAACTAAGCATGCGGCATCTAACAAAATAACAAATAATTAATAGAAATCATAAAGCAATTTAATCTATGCAAAAAGTCAATAAAAGAATTAATTCATATACCACAATCATGAAAAGTTGCCTCCTCCGTTGTCCCAGTGATGGGGTCTAGCTCCGCATGGTGAAAACACACTCAAAGGAATTTCTCATTGCTCAAAAAGGTGTTTACAAGGAGAAAATGTATAAAACAGGGCCTTTGTAACAGTTATAATTGTTACAGATGCACTGTTACAAAGAGACACCGTTACAAGAGGTTTTACTAACAGAAAATAAGCGTGACTAATGGACTGTTACAGAACAGTTTGAATATAAAACACTGAATACGACTGTTTTCTACAGTAAATGTTCTTCAGCTTTAGGGTTCTTGAGAACGACACTTCTAAATTGTCGTCTGCAACTCTTCTACTTCTTCTTCACCTGCTGTTGCTACTTCTCCTATGCAGTGTTGTTCTTAGCTCTAAACCTCTCCCAAACTCTTCATCCTTTTCTCTGAGTCCCGTAACACCTATATATACTCTCAGCACCTTCAAATATCGCATTAAACAACAAAATCTTCTCTCATAACTCGGGAATATTTTGTTTCCCCCTTTTTTTTATTTTCTTCATGATTTCGTGTCTGCAGCTCTCAATATGTACTCAATCACGCATCAAATTAATGTGTACACAAATCATAAAGTTCTAGACATGCTCAAGACGCACGCCAACCTTCCAAAAATAGAACAGAATAATCCTCATAATCTGTTATCACGAGAAACCATGCATCTTCGCTGCTTCACTTCAACAACGGGTTCTGGCTAAATTTAATCGAACAAAAGACCTATACCAATCCTGTTAGGCTCATTCAAGTCTTCCCAAGCAATTCCAGCTATTGAGTCTGGCTAAATCATCACCAAAACTCGAGCCCTAAATCTTCCAGTTGACTGCGACCCTGTTTTGTCTAAACCAAAGATTAATCCCTGTTTTGTCGAAACTGATGAACATACATTCCATGTTTGACTGTGACACGTCATTCCCAATCATACTCTGACCAAAATCCCGATTAAATCTCATGCAAATCATATCCAGGAAGCTATGCAGGCGAGGAAACTATTTTCCCGCCAAAACCATGATTCAAATGTAGGGGACGACCTCCCCCTAAAAAATATGGGAGTGCGAGTAGAAGGTGACCCCCTGGGGTGCAAATAACCATGGGATACCCCTTATCAGTTGGGTTCCCCTTATCCACACCGAGAGTCCGAATATTAGGTGTTCTCCGGGGTTCCAAATAGCACGTTTTGAGCAACTTTTTCCACACAAGTGTATTTCTCGTAAAACACCTACACAAACATAAAAACACCATAATAAGTACAAAATCAAGCACTAACAATAGGGACACTGGGGACAATTCAGACACAAAAATGTGTCTATCAAATTCCCCCAAACTTATTATTTTCTAGTCATCGAGCAAATCAAATATAAAGACCGAGTTGTAAACTCGGGAGGGTTTACCAGAGGTGTACCCACAAAATCATAACTTCTAATTGGTCACAAGTATCCAAAGAGCTATGATGACATACATATTCTCAACCTATCTCCAAGTAAGTAGAATGCCAGAAAAATTAAAGGTGTCAGCTCTAAAGCTGGCTGGAATAAAAGGGGAGACATATCCGCAACACTGCTAGATAAAGAGATATCCGCTACACAGCTAGATAAACATTGTAAGATGCGCCCGTTGATTTACAGCTGGATAAGATTATGAGAGAGATAAACATGAGAGAGACATCTGCTACACAACTGGACTAATTACGTGTGATTAGGGCTGTTCATGGTCGGTTTTGGTTCGGTTTCTAAAAATCTAAACCAAACCAATCCATTAACCATTGGTTCGGTTTCCAAATGGTTCCAGCCGGTTTCGGTTTGTCCCAGTGGTTTTTGGTTAACCAATAATTATGTCAAACCAAAAAAAAAATTACACAAATTTACAGAAAAAAAAAAATCGTAGCTGCAGATAGTATTGGTTTACAAAAATTTACAAACAAAAAATAAATAAAAATAATATCAAGAATAGTTAAAGCTTACTCTAAATCTAGAGATCAAAAGAAGATATATAATATATCTTAATTTAGTTAATGACAAACAAAAAAGAAGGAAGACGGAAAGAAGAAAGTCGAGTAGCAACACTGGCTGCTGTAGTTGGGGGTGGAGAAGGGAGGCGACTGAGAGAAGGAGAAAGAGAAAGAGGGAGAGTATCATAATGAAATATTAGATTTAGGGTTTCTATTTATCCTCTAAATCAATGGGTAGAATCTAATACTTGTAAATCAACTGTAGAAACTAAGTTTAAAAATCAATCGGTTTTCCAATGGTTTTTGGTTCGGTTTTAGAGGTCAAACCAAACCAAAACCAACACTATCGGTTTTCCACTTTCTACACCATAACCAATCCATTAGTAAATGGTTCGGTTTGGTTTTTTCCTAATTGGTCTGGTTCGGTCCGGTTCCAGCGAAAAACCGAAACCATGTTCAGCCCTACGTGTGATGAGTTGAACCAGTGCTGGAAAGATCTTGTGCCAGATGGAAAGCGGACTAACAAAGAAACCAAAATGCATCTTTCTTCGACTCTCTCATAGCGCCCAGTAGAAACAACGTCTTCTTCGGCTTCAACTGTTGATGATAAACTCTCGAACCTCGTAGAACCTTGACAATTTAACTTTTCTCCTTAATTTCTTGCTTGAAACTTCCTTATAGATTTCTACTTCCCTATGGCCTTATTGAACAAAACGTAACGATGATTTTTTCATTTTTCAATTTTTCATTTTTTATCTATTTTTTTTAACTGAAAAATAACAAGACAAAAATTTAAATGGCCATGATAGAAGGACTTTAGAACTTGGATCTTCGCAACTTGTGATGTCTTGGTATCATGAACTTCAACAACTTATATCATTTGCTCTTATAACTTTTTGTAACTAAGTCTTCAACTTTGATTTTTGAATTATTCTTTTCTATTGTTGCTTCTAAACCTTAAACGTCTTCAACTTTCTTCATAGATTTTGATGTCGCTCCGCTTGTTGATAATGATAAGTTTCTACTGAGAGAGAGTCGTAATCCAGTAACTAATACTACATTGTGAGGTTTCTTTGTCTTTCTGGCATTTCCTTCTGACCTACTTGCCTTTCCATCATGGATGGTTAGGTCCATCACGGTTACCCTCTAAAAGGAGCAAGTTCTCTCCTGAATTTCAAGGATCTCAATGTCTTTTTCTCTAATGTCTCAAAATATTGTTATCTCTAGCATTCCAATTTCTATCTTTTCGGTGAGAAACAGTATGTAAACTTAGCTAACCGGATACTATGTGACGCTAGAAGTTTCTCCCTTACCCCAAACTTAAATCTAACATTGTCCTCAATGTTCTAAAGATAAAATTAAAAACATGAACAAGGAGAAACTATTACCACTTGAGGGAAAAGAAATAAGGAAGAATATTACTGTGTCGCTAGAATATTGGTTACCTCCCAAGAAGTGCTAAGTTTAAAGTCTTCAGCCAGACATTGAAAGAATTAGTCACCTTATAAAATCATAAAGTAATAGCCGGAATAACTGCAGGATCACCAAAACCAAAAAGGTCTATCACAAGTAAAAGGAATCTGCAACATAAAATTGACAAATAAAGCACACCCTTATCTAATTTCATGTTTAAGATAACTACATCTAGTTGTGGTTCAGGTTCAAGCTCTATGAAAGGGTCTAGATAAAATATTTTCATGTGCTGGAATTCCTCAAAGCTAATATCCATTTCAGGTATTAGAGTTTGGAAATACTCAAGTAAGAACTTAGAAGCACATAAAAACAACCTGAATAATTGGGGATCCTCTAAGTCAATCAGATTTGACTCACACAGCTGACCACAATTAAAGAAGTGGTCTTCCTTAAGAAAATGTGTCGACCCTAATATCCTAAAGTAATTAGGTTTAGTCTCAAAACTTAATAACCGACACATCTGAAAATCATATGTTCCCACAATTGGTTGAAAAGTTTTTGGTGGGAAAACAAAGTCAATCTTTGTATCATATCCTGGGTTAACCACATCAACCATATGATGGGTTTCTAACAACTAAGCTTCTTTCTGGACATCATTAGGTTCGGGAAAACATGTATGAAGATAATCTTGTAAGATGGTTAAGGCATCAATGTCAAGTCCTACACGAGGGAACTTTCTAAGAGTTAAAGCACATGGAGTATGATAATCACCCCCAAAGTTAGAGTTTTATGTGTCTCAAGAAAGACTAGTCACAACTTCCCTAATTTCTATGTCATCCGATTCCTGGAAATGGTCAATTGATTCTTCTAAGTTGGGTTCATCCTCACTCATTTCTACGAGTTTATCATCTTCTAAGACTAGTGTTTCTAAATCGCTAGATTCTAAAACAGTATTCTCAGGGTAAACTCTTTCCTCTAAACCATCATCACAATCATATAAAGGATTATCAGCGGAATTTTTTAGTAAAGGCTCATTAACTAAGGTGTTAATCATAATAACTTCCTCTTATTCACTGATAGGCACATCAAATAATGGATTATCCAACACACTGCAGGCTAAAGGATCATGAACTGCATCGTCTAAAACGGTGGTATCTCTAGTCAAATCCTCATTCTTTTGAATAGGTGAATAATTATTAAAATTATTTGGATTTGAACTAGAAACAACACTATCATCATAAAGCTCAATTGGAGTAACAAATTCCTGATCACTATGCCTACATATTCCATGTTCTTCATCAATACTATCCTCATCATAGTCATCATTATTATAACATGAAAATGACCGAACCTCATCTAAGCAAGTTGTGTCACCAATTCTGACCTCTTCATCTTCATTATTATAAAAATTATCCTCATTTTCACGGGTGAGATAGGAAAGAATATATTGGCAATCACGAGTAATTCGAGCAGTTCTTTCTTCCGTCTCTAATTTATGCATACGTGTTAACTCAGCAAACTCACGTGTTGACTCAGTTAACTTACATGTTGACTCAGCTAACTTCCTGAGGTTATCTTCTAAAGAAGGTTCACTCACCGTTAAAGTTCTTTCGTCCATAACTAAGTCATCTGTGTCCGTTAACTTATGTCGACTCAAGTAACTTACGCCTTGACTCAAGTATCTTATGTTGTAGGATCAGAATCTCGCAATGACAATGTTTCAGTGAAATTATTAATGACACAACACAACATCATCGCAGAACAATTTCAGAAATGATACGATAAACGACGTCAGCTAGGATCACGAGAAAGATGTGATAGTCCTGCGAAAAATAGATAGCTTGCGAAATTAACATTTGTAAGGTTGCGAGAATGTCACAGACCATACCCGAAAATAAAGGACAGATTAGCCGTCACTCACTATGTATTTCCTTATAAATAGTCATTCAAGTTGTAAAGAGAGGAGGAAATCTTTTTTGAGTAAGAAACAAGTAAATAGGAGAGAGAAAGTCTAGAGCAGAGATCATTCTTGATTTCTTTATCTTTTCTTGTAAGAATATTCAAAGGTTGATCAATAAAATTAAGAGTGTAAACCTAAAAATGAATTGATTAATAATGAAATCATATGAGGGGTATAGTGTAGGATTTCCTGCAACTACATAATGGCGCTAGAAACAGGGAGGTATTGAAGATTATTCTAGAAAAAGATGAAAATTGATATTGAGATTTGTAAAAATTTAGAGTGATTGATTAAGAATTTTCCATAATTTCTTGCAATATTGTTAACATTGAAGAAATGGCTAGAAGAAGAAATACATCCGAACAACCGACTACTATTAGAAGAAGCAAGAGAATTGCTGGAAAAGAAAGAAGTGAAATGGGAGAATCTACTAGAATGAGAAGTAATAGAGAAAATAAAATTCAACCACCAATTCAACAAACACTAGTTCAAGGGAGGAATACAGATTATGATAGGGTGAGCATACACACTTGGCAATCAAATTCGGCAGAAGAAGTAGAAGAAGAGCAACAAAACAGAAATTATAGACAGGAAGAGAGAAATCAAGAAGCAGATGAAGGAATAATTCATGGAGATGAGGAAATTGGAGCGTTAGAAACGTTGAGACGAAGAATACATGAAGAAAGAAGAGCTTAGGCAGAAGAACGTGCAAATTTAACAAGGAAAAATCACGAATTAAGGATGGAGAATATAAGACTACAGAATAGAAGATCGAGAAGTATTACAAAATCATATTCAAGATCGAATAGAAGAGAAATGAGGCGAAACTCACCCACAATCAATGCTGGAAACAATATTCAAGAAGAAATATCAAATCCTAATGAAGAATATCGCGAAAATAGAGAAAAATCTGATGATCGTTACGTTCCACAAAATGGAACTTTTGATGATGGGCAAAATGGTGGAAATCAAGAGAACGGACAACATTAGGGACGAAATGACCAAGATGGCGAAAGAAATCGAGAGGAAGGAAGAAGAATTTTACATGAGAGAGAAACTCAAAAGAAATCAACAGACAATTGAATAAGAAATTGAAAGACATTATGCTGAACAAGCATGTTTAATCTGCGAACGTGAAAGATTGATAGCGGAAATGGAAGAACAAGAGCTTTAGGAGACAATTCGCCAGAACAATCACGACAATCGAGAAAGAAGGCGTACACAAAACCAGAATAACGGTAATCTCAATGAGGAGTATGATAGAGTAAAGAGGATGGCTGAAAGAAAGCGAATTGAATTGATAAGAAATAAACAAAATCATGGAGGGGAAAATGAAAGGCATCATCATATGCGAATTCAAGATAGAGATGAGGAAGAGAATCGCAGAAGAAGACAAGATGAGGATAATGAAGAAGAAATGCAAAATTTCGCGAGAGAAGATAGACATGAACGCAGAAGAAGAGAGGCGAAATTAAAGAGACCAATGGATCAAGATTCAGGTGTAAATAAACAAATCTTGAAAGAATTAGAAGAAATGAGAGGAATGCTAAATAATAAAGGAGAAGTAGGCAGAAGATAATTGGATGAAGCAATAGAAGAAGCTTCGAAAACTCCATTTACAAGGGAAGTACAATTAGGAGGAATACCACCGAAATGCAATTTGCCCGCATTAACCAGCATTTTTGATGGAACAACTTGTGCAATTCAACACATTAAAGCCTATGTGAGGTGCATGTTACAATGGGAAAATCATGATGTCGTATTGTGCAAATATTTCGCATCCATCTTAACAGGAGAGGCGTTAAAATGGTTTGAAGGTCTACCAAAGAACACAATAAGCTCCTTCAATCATTTGCAGACTACATTCTTGGGGGCATATATAAGTAATAATTCCTCGCGACCTGGTATAGAAGATGTGTTTGGATTAAAACAAAGGATTGGCGAAAGTTTGAAACACCTGACTAAAAGATGGAGAACTATGTGTAGCGAAATGGCTGGCCGTGTAGATGAGAGATATCTTATATTATCATTTATCAATGCTATGTTTGCAACAAACCTATTGTATGTCCAAATTTTCAGAGTCAAGAATACGATCACAATGACTTAATTGCGAGAACTCCAAGAAGAATACATTGCTCTAGAGGAAAGGCAAAATGAAATGGAATCATATCCAGTTGCGAACACCAGCTCAAAAACAGCGAATGCAAGCTTATTACTCAAACTAATAAACACAGTGGCGAATACTTCGCAAGTACAACAAGAGAAGGTGACAAGTAACAATTAACAGAAACTGGTGGTTATGGGAAGCCGAGATCAAGAAGAATATGAAAGAGAAAGAAATTTCTACAACTGTGGTGGAAATAACAAGATTCAAAGACTCGATCAACCACAAGAAACTTATGGAGGTCAAAGACAAAACTATAATAGAGGATAAGGAGGTCACAAGGTAGTATGGGAAGAAATCAAGATGCCACCTCTAAATGCAAGTGTGGAGAAGATATGGGAAGCTATAATCTTGATGGAGAATATACCAACACCATGGAACATGGAACGGAACCACCTCCAAACCACAGAAGTCATGAGTTTTGTTCTTATCATCATTTTCATGGACATACAAAAAATGATTGCAGAAATGTAAAAAGAATTATTTTGAGAATGATAGATCAAGGAAAACTAAACGACTTTCTAGTAGGGCATCCACAATCTCAACCACTGCCACAACCACCAGAGCATCACAAAGTGAATACGATGAAAAAGAAGGAAACATTCTTCATAGAAGTTGGTGCAAAAGCAAAAAAATCTATTCTGTCACTCTATCGTACATTCATATAAGACAATTGAAGATTTTCATGATAATGTTCTGAGTAGAGTGTTCGCAAGAGATAATGATGGAAGAGAAATTATGAATATTGCGAAAATCTCGCCACTACAGGAATGGCAGAAACAGATCATTTCTTTTACCGCAGAAGAAATTCCTAAAGGAGAAGAGGTGCATGACAATCCATTGGTAGTAAAATTAGAAATTAATCCAAAACCGAAAGAAGATGAGGATGAAGAAGCTGAAGATTCATGGGAAATTAATAGAATTCTAACTGATACTGGAAGCTCTGTAAACATCTTATTTTATCATACTTATAAAACCATGGGTGGAAGAGATGATGATCTTATACCATCAACATATAAGATATATGGTTTTAATGGTACTGCTAACAAGCCTAAAGGGGAGGTTACTATGCGAATTCCATTGAAGGGAATATCTTCTGAAATCTTATTATGTGTCGTTGATGTAGAATCACCCTACAATGCATTAATTGGTCGACCTTGGCTACATGGGATTCTAGGTGTAGCTTCAACTTTCCACCAGTACATCAAATTCCCTCACCCCAGTGGTGTAGGAATCATAAAGGGAGATTGGGTTGAAGGAAAGAGGTGTTACGAACCTGATATAGAATCTTGTGAAGGAAGAGAAAACAAGAAGGAAAACTGGCGACACAAAATCAAAGATACACAAAGAAGTGAGAGGTTGATGGTGGATGCAATCGAAAGGAAAGGAGAAGAGATGTTGCGAAACTAATGCTAGCTCAGAATAAAAATGATGAACATACCACTACTAAGGAAGCAGTAGAAGAGAATAATAAAGAAGCAGAGGATGGCAAAGGTAATAAAAACAAGAAATGTATGAATGATTAAGTTGTTGCGATACTCTCGCAATTAGCAAAATTCTCAAAAATACATTTGATTGAATGGAAAAATTGAGATTGCGAAATTCAGATAGAATATGATGATTTGCGAGACTCTCGCAGAGATAATGAATTTTACAGAAAGTAATCAGAGAAAAATGATAAAAGAGAAAGAGGCGAACCTTTATGGCGTACACCCTAGTTCGCGAATACAATTTCGCAAGAGGAAAATGTAGGACCTAATGTACGTCATATAAGGGGGTACCTGTTGCATGGCTCAGGGAAAGGCTACACCGCCACCGGAACCTGAGTCATGTAGATTTGGGGTCAATGAAGCCCATCCGGGAGAGGCACCTTGGATTCTCAGCTTAAGCATATGACTTAGGTTGGGCGACTAAGGTAATAAGGACTCTCCCAAGGAGTGCAGATCTGATCAAGGCGCCGAGGTACACGGTTGAGTCAAGAGTGCCAGAGACGTTTGAAGCGTACTTTTCCATTCTTGACAAGTCTTGGCTTATACTGCACTTGGCCTGAAGAAAACCCCACTTAGGGTGAAGTCTCGTAACCATAATCCCTATAGGTAAAAGGGATAAGAGGCTGCGAAAATAACTGGTTGTTGTTAAGACTGGATGGAAGGAGCTAACCTTGTATGGTAGAAGTACGCATCCTTGAAGGGGAAACCAGGGGGAGATAAGGGCGGCACCCTCCATTAGGGAGATGATAAGTGTCTTAAGACGCAAATGTTATGAGGCTTTTTATTCGCAAGGATATTAAGGCTTGTCATATTTGTTCAACAATCCTGAAGAGGCAATAATACAAAAGAAAAGGATAAGACGAGATCAATGGGTTTCCGCATGAAAGTGCGAAGACGTCCTGCGATTTCATCGCAAGACGGAAATGTCATGGGGCTTCATTTTCGCAAGAATATTTAGGCATGTCATATTGTCGCAACATTCCTGAAGAGGCCATAATACAAAATAAAAAGTTAAGGCAAGATCAATGGGTTTTTGCATGAAAGTGCAAGGACGTCCTGCGATTATGTCGCAATGACAAGAGGTGGCATAATAATACCTTTAATTAGGAAGAATAAGACCACACAGGAATGAGATTTTGAAAAGAATCAAAATTTACTTCTCATAAGATTGCGACGTTATACATAATTAACCACGAAATTGAGACATAAAATAAGAAAAGTTTTATGAAATCTTTCATTTGGATTCAAATAACAGAGGCAAGTATGGGAATGTATGAAATTAGAAATTTTTATTTGTCTCCATATGATAGATTTACTCAAAGATTCAAGAATTAATGATTATATTGATTAATTGTATTGCAAAGAAGAATTGTTTTAATGAATGCAGGTCAAAATGAAAGAAACACAAATATACAGAAAGAATAAATAAATGTACAAGTATTACAAAAAATTAAAGAAAGAAATAAAGACTACTTCTTAGTTAATCCTTCATTATCTTCATCAGACTTGTTCCCTTCTTCGTCTGCGTCAGAATCTTCATCACCATCAGAACCTCCATCACTATCAGATTCTTCATCGTCAGCTTCACTATCAGAGATAATCAAACTGGGAGTATTCTGTGGGATTTCTTCCAAGAGACAAGGATAATCAGAATGTGGGATATTGTGATCGTCACAAACCATTTGGATAGTTTGATTACGAAAATGCATAGCATCATTCTTAAAATTCGAAAAAATGATCTTGATTTGATTCTTTAATCTATAATACTTGTCGTTGCGAGAAGAAAGATTCTTTGCGAGTTCCTCCTTTTCAGCTTCGAGTTCTTCAATCTATTCACGATATCTATTTTCAGAATCTGCGAGCAAAAGACAATCACTTATTAACTTGATAAGAATTCATAAGAAGCAAAAGATTAGTAAAGAAGAGCAGTTAGTAACCTTCTCTCTCAGAAATCATATCTATAATCAAGGTTGTATGCTCAACTTGGAGACTAACATTTACACCTAAATCTTTTCTAGCATCATCTAAGATTTTCGCAGCCCAAACAAATTCATCCTCACTACTTATAAGAAGACGAGAACGAATTTGATTTTCCCTTTCGCAGAGTTCGATGTTCTTGCGGTTAGCTTCATCTCGTTCAAGTTGAACTTCAAGAAGAGCTTCTTGGAATTTCGCCAAAGCCTTGGCACCTTGATCAGAGATGCGATCCTTATAATCTATGAGACCGCTAATTTTGGTTCTTAACTCATTGGTTTTCTATTTAGAATCAAGAAGGAGACGCTTAAATCGGTTGGCTAAGCCTAAACTAGATCTATGGTCAATTTCTAAGAGGCGAAATTTAGATCTAAGCTCATTTAGAGAAAGAGATGAAATTCTATCATTAGAGAAGCTATTTAAGGAATTGTTAAGACGCTCAAGAAGGGTATCATTATCCAAGGCATTAGGAAATGAACGAAGAAGAGTAGATTCATCAGAAATACCATAAATGTCTGCAAAAAGGATCATTTAAATAAGATAAAACAACAGGATGAATGAATAGAGGGAAAAGAGAAAAGTAACATACCATAAAGCTGATTATTAGCTTGCTGAAGACTAGAGATTTTGTTCTTATATGAAGAAGAATCAATTTCCAATTGTCTATTTTTCTCGCGAAGACCTTTAACTTCAGCTTCCAATTCTTCATTCTTTTTGTGAAATTGAAGATTCTTCTTTTCAAGATTTTCGCGTCTTCTCTCTAGATCTGAGGCAACAGCAAAAGAAGCTTTTCCAGCCTGCGAGAAAATATAAAAAATATTAATACAGAAAGAAATTTGAAGTTATAACAATGAAGAAGTAAAAGGATAAAAGTATACCAAACTATTGAGAGAAAGCAAGAAGTCGGGAGTCACTGATCTAGAAACTCCATGAAGAGAGCTATCACCATCCATTAAAGGGATATCGCAAAGGGTAGCGAGAGCTTTGCAGGTATTTGCGAATTCGTTGTCTCCCATTCCTTGTAAAGAATCAGAAAAAAGGCCAGAGAGCTTAGCCATAGAAGATTCAGGTGGAGAATCTTCACTTGCAGCAAGATCATCATTGTCCTCATCACCCTTGTTACTTTCGGAATTTTCGTGAGGAGGAATATTTGAAGGAGAAGAAGAACGAACTTTCCTTTTCTTTGGAGGAGGACCAGTTGATTTTTCCCTGCGAAGAGCATTTTTACCTTTATCACCAGTCTTCGCAACATCGGCAGATTCTTCTACTTCAGCAATAATCTTCACACACAGATAGAAATAAGAAATGGAAGCATGGAAGCAACAGTATACTGTTTAAAATCATAAGAGAAAATTGAAGAAAATTTAAAATCATAATAGAAAATTTCTTACCTCATCTTTGTATGAGTGAAGAGCTAACAGAGTACTAGCTTTCCCAGTCCTGTTATAACTATCTTTCAGTTTTTGGATCTGCGGAATGTCGCAAGAGTTAGCGAACAGAATAATAAAAATCAATAAAGAAATATAAAGTGATTTAAATGGGAAGAAACATACCTCTTTCTCTTTCTCGGGCCAAGAGAAAACCCAAGGTTGATAAGCAGCGAGATTCGCATGAAGAACATTTGACCCAGCAATGTAGGGTCCTTTTAGCATTAAAGGAAAAACACACCATTTATCATCTTCGGATTGGCGAGGAGTTGTGTTTTTACCAGAATGCCAGTCAATATCTTGCATGAGAATTTTGGCTTCATCAATGTTATCTTTCCTTTTTAAGCGAATACCCCAGCGAGTATTCTCTTTCTTCATGGAGATAAGTTCATAGTTCTCAAAGAAATTCGCTATTGTGTATTTCTCAGCAATTATCTCTAGGTTTGCGAATTTAGGATCCCTAAGTTCTTTGGAGTACACAGATCTTCTACCAGCACCACGGTTAGCGAACTCTAGCATCAGACGGATGCAGTCCCCACTCAGTTGGAAGATAGCTCGCGAAAATCCCGAGTGAGCGAGAGTTTCATAAAATAAAGGAAGATCTGGGTTATAAAGAGAAATAGGGAGACCTGCGAGAATCTGACCTAGCGAAATTATGATTGATTGATCATCACAATACTGATCAGAGAAAAGTTTGACAGAAAGAATTGATTTGGCATTTTCACCAGGAATGGTGGAGAGTGTGAAACCTTTATCAGCAAGATCTTTTTGGACATCTTGTAAATTCTTCTCATATCTATGACCACTTGGAGCCATATTTGAATATAGAGTATGGGAATGAATAAAAAGTAAGAGGATTGAAGGAGGAAAAAATTACAGCAGCAGAACTTGCAGAAGAATAACAGAGTTGCAGAGATGAGAGAATAAAAATAGAAGAGAAAGTAAAAATAAAAGTGGAAAGAAGAGTAAGAAGAGTATATAAAGGAGATTTTTTTTACTCGAAGAAATAAACACCATTAAGACGAAAAGACGTGAGCGGTTGAAAAGCAGCGGTTATAGAAGACGTGTCAAGAAACAAATGGAAGAAAGAATAGTGTGATAAATGCAGAATATGAAAATATGAACAGCCGCGGAATTTCTCACATCATTCTCTACTTTGCAGAGAAGATATGAGAATAGGCAAGATGTAGGATCAGAATCTCGCAATGACAATTCTTCAGTGAAATTATTAATGACACAGCACAACAGCGTCGCAGAACAATTTCAGAAATGATACGATAAACGACGTCAGCTAGGATCACGAGAAAGATGTGATAGTCCTGCGAAAATTAGATAGCTTGCGAAATTAACATTTGTAAGGTTGCGAGAATGTCGCAGACCATACCCGAAAATAAAGGACAGATTAGCTGTCACCCACTATGTATTTCCTTATAAATAGTCATTCAAGTTGTAAAGAGAGGAGGAGATCTTTTTTGAGTAAGAAACAAGTAAATAGGATAGAGAAAGTCTAGAGCAGAGATCATTCTTGATTTCTTTATCTTTTCTTGTAAGAATATTCAAAGGTTGATCAATAAAACTAAGAGTGTAAACCTAAAAATGAATTGATTAATAATGAAATCATATGAGGGGTGTAGTGTAGGATTTCCTGCAACTACATACGTGCTTCATCTAGAGGAGCGGAATTATAAGAATCTTGCTCGCATGACTGGTATGCATGTGGATAGTAATTTGGCTCACCATGGTATGATCCATATCCTTCAAAAGGATGGCGTTCCCAACCACTATTCACACTCTGGTCATAATAGGAATAATGTTCATACTGCTCAGTCGGATACTCATTGTATTGGCTATTATAATACCAGTTTGACATCCTAACTGCAAGGGAATTCTAAACAAACACAAAGAAGGCTGACTCGACCACAACAAGCCTAATTTATCTAGCAAACAAAAAGCATGATGGCTCCACATAGATTGTTTCTAGACCAGTTTCTAATCCTTCGAAAGGGAATTTGTTACAGTTTAAGCAAACCCCTCTGGAATCAACCCGAGTCAAAGTAAGTTGAATAGAGGCGAGGGAAGCTGCGTGGAGCTTTGATACCCAAGGACTCACCGCATTACAAGGCGGCGCATTCACGCACTTAACTCACAAAAACCATCATGAACTTTGAAGTATGCTTAAAATAGTAACCAATATTTTTCGAATGACTTTCCTATTAAGCTCGTTACCCTATCGGTCTCGTTCTAGTCAGTATTTTAAGCTTAGGTTTGCGTAGGTTACGTGTTCCTAAGACGGGAAAGAAGGAAACCGTGATGAAATCCGAGTCCTTATCTTGATTTGGCCAGGCCTTGCCCTTTACTAGAAAATTAAATCCGATTTCAGGTCCTCAACATATATGCATACAAAATCATCCAGTAAACCCGCTGACAGGGGATTCGCGTGTGTTTAGAATTCTTACTTCCCGTTCCAGACGGGGGATGAACCGTTGAAGTCGACTCGGGCCACAACTCCAATGTCGTGTACGAACCCGAGGGGCCGAGACGATATCGTAATCGTCTTCCTTCTCTGCATACAGTTTATATTTAAAACTACCTTTCCGTAGGGTTTAAAAAAATAAAGTCCCAAAGTTCAATGTCCGAAAATAAAAAAATGTCCAAAAATAAAAGATTATAAAAATAAAAACCTTAATTACAGTTTCTAAATAAAATAAAATAGAATATCTATATACAAAAATTTTCTTCTTCACTCCTTTTGGATTCCTCCTTTCTTTTCTTCTTTGGCTTCGCTTTTGTTTTCAGCACTTTCTCCCCTTTTCTTTAGCTCAGTTCCAAAACTGAAAGCAAACAAGAAATACCAAAAGGCGTAAAAAGGAACAAATAAAAAAAAAACTAAAAACAAAGTTATAAACAAATCCGCGTCGGCGGCGCCAAAAATTGATGGTATTTTTCAATGATGTTGTAGTAAGATGATTCGTTCACTCATATTTGTTGAGAATTTGTTTTAAGACTTAATAAAGAAAATAAGGAAAAATATATATACATAATTTTTCACAAGATGAAGAGACGCTGAGACGCGGGATTCCACTACTTTTCATATTGTTATGGTCCAGTCATTAACTCTAGACAATATAGCTCAAACAAAAGAAGTTGTGACTCTAGTTCTTTTCCAAAAATAGATTTCGTAAAATATTATTTGTAAGTTAAAAGCATGACGCATCTAAAGTATTTAGAACTAAGCATGCAGCATCTAATAAAATAACAAATAATTAATAGAAATTATAAAGCAATTTAATCTATGAAAAAAGTCAATAAAAGAATTAATTCATTTACCACAATCATGAAAAATTGCTTCCTCGTTGTCCCAGTGATGGGTCTAGCTCCCCATGGTGAAAACACACTCAAAGGAATTTTTCATTGCTCAAAAAGGTGTTTACAAGGAGAAAAGGTATAAACAGGGCCTTTGTAACAGTTATAATTGTTACAGATGCAACTGTTACAAAGAAACACTGTTACAAGAGGTGTTACTAACTGAAGATAAGCGTGACTAATGGACTGTTACAGAACAGTTTGAATATAAGACACTGAATACGACTGTTTTCTACAGTAAATGTTCTTCAGCTTTAGGGTTCTTGAGAACGACACTTCTAAAGTTTCGTCTGCAACTCTTCTCCTTCTTCTTCACCTGCTGCTGCTACTTCTCCTATGCAGCGTTGTTCTTAGCTCTAAACCTCTCCCAAACTCTCCATCCTTTTCTCTGAGTCCCGTAACACCTATATACACTCTCAGCACCTTCAAATGTTGCATTAAACAACAAAATCTTCTCTCATAACTCGGGAATATTTTGTTTCCCCCCTTTTTTATTTTCTTCATGATTTCGTGTCTGCAGCTGTCAATATGTAATCAATCACGCATCAAATGAATGTGTACACAAATCATAAAGTTCTAGACATGCTCAAGACGCACGCCAACCTTCCAAAAATAGAACAGAATAATCCTCAGAATCTGTTTTCACGAGAAAGCATGCATCTTCGCTGCTTCACTTCAACAACGGGTTCTGGATAAATTTAATTGAACCAAAGACCTAAACCAATCCTGTTAGGCTCATTCAAGTCTTCCCAATTAATTCCATCTATTGAGTCTGGCTAAATCATCACCAAAACTCGAGCCCTAAATCTTCCAGTTGACTGTGACCCTGTTTTGTCTAAACCAAAGATTAATCCCTGTTTTGTCGAAACTGATGAACATACATTCCATGTTTGACTGTGACACGTCATTCCCAATCATACTCTGACCAAAATCCCGATTAAATCTCATGCAAATCATATCCAGGAAGCTACGCAGGCGAGGAAACTATTTTCCCGCCAAAACCATGATTCAAATGTAGGGGACGACCTCCCCCTAACAAAGATGGGAGTGCGAGTAGAAGGTGACCCCCTGGGGTGCAAATAACCATGGGATACCCCTTATCAGTTAGGTGCCCTTATCCACACCGAGAGTCCGAATAGTAGGTGTTCTCCGGGGTTCCAAATAGCACGTTTTGAGAAACTTTTTCCACACAAGTGTATTTCTCGTAAAACACCTACACAAACATAAAAACACCATAATAAGTACAAAATCAAGCACTAACAATAGAGACACTGGGGACAATTCAGACACAAAAATGTATCTATCATCTACACGAAACGTGTGATATGACCTAGTATCAAGGGAGTTAAACGTGTTTGTTAGAAGTGGGAGTTAGTTCCTAAAATTTAGGAGTTTAATGTTATTGGATCAATTTATGGTTAGTGTTTATGTGTTTTGTACAGCCTATTTAAGGCATGTTTTATCTATGAAAAGTGTATCAGAGTTTTAGTAATGGAGAATGTTTAAGTATTTTGGTTTAAAAATTTTCTTTTCAATATTCAGTTTTTTCATAATCAAATTTTCTACATTTGGCATCAAGAGCTAGGTGATCCTCGGTAGATAGTGATTTTTTTTTTTTTTGCTTGTTTTTGTGGGTTAAGAAAAAATGTTTTGAGAAATTTTGTTGAAATGAAGTTTTGATTTGTTTTATGAGAAAAATGGTGTTTTAGAGTTTTCTTTATAAAAAAATAATTGTTTACTTGTTGAAGTAGAAAAATGATTTTTTTTTTGTTTTTGTGTATCTGAAAAACAAGGGTTTCCATTTAAAAAATGGTTTTGGGTTGGAAAACATGGGTTTCTAGCTGTGATAATGAAAAGTTGGAAAATACGGTTTCTGAAAATGATGATGATGATTGTGATGAAGATGCAAGTATGATTTGCATAATATGTTAGGATAGTTGAGATGATGCAGGATGTTGATTAACTAGCAATGATGATAATGAAGATTGTGATGACGATGATTTTATATTGATGTATGATGATGATGGTGATTGTGGCAAACAATTACAAATGTTGCTGATATATATGATGATGACGGTTTGCAGATGTATGAATTTAATGAATGATTCAATGGTAAAGACAACACGGAATTAAACGTGTTTGAATTAAGGGAAGGTGTTAGAATTAGTAATCCAAACATGGTTTAATGTTTAAGTATTTGTGTTATTTGTAAATTGATTTGGTCTACACGAAACGTGTGATATGACCTAGTATCAAGGGAGTTAAACGTGTTTGTTAGAAGTGGGAGTTAGTTCCTAAAATTTAGGAATTTAATGTTATTGGGTCAAATTGTGGTTAGTGTTTATGTGTTTTATATAACCTATTCAAGGAAGGTTTTATTTATGAAAAGTGTATCAGAGTTTTAGCAATGTAGATTTTTTTAAGAGTTTTGTGTTTATCTTTTCCACAAATATTATGTTCTTTAGATTTTATACATTTGGCATTGAGAGCCAGACGATCCTTTGGATATGGCAACTAACGGCACACTTCCGCAACCACACATTCCTATTTTCAAAGGTGGTAATTTCAAATTCTGGTATATTAAGTTGAGAACAATTTTTATTTCTCATGATTTATGGGAATTAGTAGAAAATAGTTATGATGAAGTGAATCCAGATGAAAGGGTCACTGCAACACAATGGAATGGGTATAGAGAAAAAATGAAGAAAAATGCAAAAGCTTTGTCATTCATACAAGAGGGTTTGGATGATTCAATTTTTCCAAATATTTCTAACTGCAAAACAACAAAAGAAGCATGGACTGTGTTGCAAGGAAAATATGAAGGTACTAATAAGGTGATTATTGTGAAACTGTAAACTCTTCGTCGTGAGTTTGAAACTTTTTCCATGGGAAACAATGAATCAGTGCAGAAATTTTTCGACAAAGTCACAAAAAACGTGAATACAATAAAAAACGGTGAAGAAATCTCTGATCAAAAAACTGTTGAAAAGGTATTACGTTCTCTTCCCTCAAAATTTGAGCATGTAGTAGATGCTATTGAAGAATCCAAAGATTTGTCAACTTATTCTCTGAATGAACTAATTGGATCTCTTCAAGCACATGAGCAAAGGCTGAATAGGTTATTGAAATTGGAATCATATGAAGAGAAAGCTCTTATGGCTAAAGAAAAAGGTAGAAAATTATTCTTCTCAGTCATGTTCAATACGTAAAAGGACAAACCATACTATTTGTTACTTTAAAGACAAAAATCCACTGCAATGCTACCACCATTGGACATACTGAAAAATATTGTAGTGACAAATCAAAAGAGGAGCATGCAAATTTCTGTGTAGGAGCATCCAATGATGAAGAAGAAGTAGTTTTATTATAGTAAAATGATAATGTTGATGAAGATGATTATATGATGATGATGATGATGATGATGATGATGATGAGAAGATGATGTATATTTGAATTATCGGAGGATGTTAGAATTATGATTCAAATATAAAATTTGGTTAGATTATGTTTTGATTTGGTTTTGACTATTTATATCTTTAATAATATTTGTTGGTTAATTGTCCTACTCTTTAGGAGTTTATTCTTATTAATCTGCTTAATTTGTTTCTTTTTAGTTCCTAAAGATTAGGAGATTGATGTTACGGTTAGTTTAAGAGTTACATTTAAATTTTAGGGTTTTCAATCATGTAAGCCTATAAAAGGCTGGTTCCTATAAGTGAAATAATATGAAGAACATTTAAGAGTTTTATTTTCACAAGTTTCTTCCTAAACTTTATGTTATGTTCTTAAAAATACTACAAAAATCAGGGTAAGGGCCAGTAAAATTCCCCTGGTGAGAGTTCAACTTAACCTTGTGCTAACTAGTCACAAGTCTTGGAACCTTATTCATAAAAATCCTGTTGGATAAGGAATTGGTGTGTAAAAGGTGTATTATTTGTTTCAAATGGTGCTTTGCGTGATGAGCTATAATCTTTTTCATATTGCAACCTTTACGTATTTTCTACTAGTGAATGGCCCGGGCCGTTGAACATAGAGATCTATGATGAAGTTTGATTTCAACAGTCTAGCTAACTTGTTTGATTGAGGAAGTTTATAAGAGCACGCGGGTTTTTAGTTACATATACTTTGAGTAAGTTTGTGCACCCATAAACCATAAGCTCATCTAGATTAGGAGAGAATTGACATGAAGGTTATTGATATTTTTTAATTGAATAGTGGAGCTTTTGGGTGCTCGTGGATTATAGGATGGTCTCGTGCATTATGGAGTGAGACCTAGAGTTATATGTTATATCGCGTTCAATTCCTCAAATATTATACCTCATTTTATAGGGTAAAGTATATTATATCCATAAATTATAAAATAACTCCTCGTCGTATAGGGTGAAGTTTTTCTTTTTCCCTGAACCATATGGTGAATTGTCTATATCTGGGCAGGTGTATGTGTATTGATGAATTATTTGACCATTCCATGTATTAGAGGGGAATAGTCTACGGCTAAGGCCCAACCTCTTCGGATAGATTATTATATCCAAGTTTTTACCTAGGCCAACGACGCAAGGGTAAAGCAGGTAGGTTAGCCGGACCCAGGTGTCTGGTTAATCAGGTAATAGTATCCGGGGGACCGTATGATCCAGCCACACCAGAGTTTAGTTAGTCAGGTCATCGTGGTCTTTAGTTAGCTGGAGCCTAACAGTTTCACACAAAATTCACCAAATTCAGAGAATTCAAATGTAAAACATAATTCCAAACTCTAACAATTTTACACAAAATTCGACCACATAGTTTCCAGTGTTAACGACCCTGGTAAATTTATCAAAAAAAAGAAAAATTTCAAGAAAAAGCAAGGAAAAGATTTCAAGCTTCCAAAGGCACTTGCATTAGATTTCTCAATTATACTCTTAATTTGTAGGCAAATTCGTTTGGAGGTTTCTTTTGATACAGAGCGTCAAATGTTCTTTCAACTCACCCCAGAACTATTTTTCAATGAGTTTCTATGTGCTCATTAACCCTGAATTATGATTTAATAAATGGATTAACATAATTTAATATTTGGGGGGAAAAATCAGCAAATCCAATCACCTATAGGGAGAAACCTTAAACGTAAGAAAACAAACCATCATTATGTTACTCAATGGAGTTGAATTTTCCTGGTGATGGGACTAACTTGATTAATAGAAATTCATTACTCTTGAAGCAAATGTAGTTGTCACTATGATTATGACATTCTTCCCAATTCGTTCTTAATACACCTTGATTAGGCGCCGGCTAGCACCCTAAAATGGTAGTTAGACAAATCGATAATGAAAATTGCAATCAAGAACTACAATACCGAGCCCAAGAAAGCTAAACTGTCTTCCTGTGGAAAAAGTCAACCAAAATCTTTAGTTGCAACTTCTAAGCATGCATCTTATGTTACTTTAGTTGAAAAATCATGGAGATGAAAGCAGAGAGATTTATAACATGCATTCTAGTACTGGTATCTTTGTGATCTTTTCAACTGGTGGCTGTGAATCCTATGGTTTTCATAACTAAATGACTGAAACCAACAACCTGCAAGTCAAATATAAGATGGAACCAAATTGTAAATAACCTTGCATTACATGCATTCCAGAACTTGTATCGTTTACTTAAATTACTGTGCCACCTGTGACAGCAGTTCTTATGTGCGGCTTCGGCACATGCACAGTAGTTTTAGCTATTTTGGTTAAACGTGAAAACATCTGTGGTAGTTTTTTCCTGAGAGTTGTCAAAGAAAACATTATGCCTAAACACTCATGGTGACATTCGCAGGAAACACACGAAAAAAGTGAAGTTAACTCATCTGGCTCATGCAAGCTCGCCCAGGAGCTCATCACGGCTAACCAACCTGCAACTGGTTATATACCACCAACATTAACTACATTAGTCAATTCATCGGCTAATCATCTGTAACTAAAATTTAAGCTCTACAATTCTGCTCGGGAGAAAAGTAGATTAGGTCGAGTTGACGATTCATTATAACCAACAATAATAGCAATCACCTGAAAATTGGTGGCGCATTGCAAACTCATTTTAACTGTCCTGGAGTAAGGCTTGGGGTGAAAGTACAGGGTATAAAGAAATTATCTTCTGCAAGAGATTAACGGCTGTGAATCAGTCAAAACTTGTACAAACCAACTAAAATCCTACCATGAAAATGGTCACCAAACATAAACATAACTGCACATTCCTTCGTGATTCTGTCATTTACTAAATCTGATAGTCTCAAAAGATCTAGTTCAAATGAAAATATTCAACAATAGCGATTTTCCTAATCAGTGATAAACATATGTTTATATATATATATATATATATATATATAAACTTATGAATAGTTTGAGACCTTACTCCTAAGCGTCAATAAGCAAAAACAGCAACATTCCTTGATCTACTTATGAAGGTACCCGGTGAAAACTCTAATTTTGCATCAATAGTTAAGGCCTTGTCCACACTCAAAGAGTTTATGCATTTGCTCAATGTTATTCACGATATCTTTTTATGCACTTACTCAATGTTATTCAAGATATCTTCACGTAGTCAAGCAGTCTATTGAGGGAGGCTGCGTGGAGTAGTTAGACAACCTATTAAGAAGCTACTTTTTGATGATGGTAGCATTGGTAGCATACAAATAACTACATCTGGAAACATATCTTCCAAGCATATAAAACAAAAATACAAAATAATAAAAGAGATAGTTAGGTAGCAAAACTGGTTTATGAGTCTTAATTCTGACCTACTTGTACATTAGGTTTATGTTAGTCTAAGCCATGCATTAGGATTTAAGTAGAACCGAGTATCCCTTCATTAGGCTTTAAGAAGAACTGAATACCCCAATGAAAAAGGTTATAATAATTTTATGTTCCTCCAAGCGGTGTATTACACTTCAAGAAGTACCGAATCACCACATCTGAAGTATTGAACCTTAAGAAAAGTTTACTGTGAGTAGAGGGAGAGATAGAGAAAGTACTTAGGTACACAAGCCATATAGGCTGAGCTTGGCTATGAGAATTTTCAGAGTTTTCTACTCATGTTGAACACCCAATGAGTACACCTCCATCAAGTAAATTTCAATTGCATGGTAACTTGTAACAGTCTGGAGAGCATTGAAAACTAGAGAGCTTAGTTCCAACAGAAACGGATAGAAAATATTAACATTCCTGAACTACAATGTAAATATGTCAGCACACCACTGCTAAATGAAACAACCGAGATTACATGAATGAGATTAAAAGGCTACCCAGAAGGAAAGGGACCTGAATATGGTTAGGGAAACATGCACATTTCCCAGGCCTTAATCATAAAAACATTGGTAAAAATATAGCAGTAGTTATGGGGTTAGACGAAATGTAATATGTGGAAGATATCGTGCACCTTTTACATACATGATCATCAATGAATGCAAAATAAAAGTGTCAGTACAAAAGAAAACCTTAAAGAACACATTTTAAAGCACCTAATATATGATCGAGTTCAGATCTTATTCAAGATATATAAAATTCCATAGCAACATACACACACAAAGAGAGACAAAAAGACTTACTTGAGAGCAAGCTGACTGTGTTGAAGACGGTACTTGAACACTGCAAGAGAGAGAGACTTACAATTACATGTTTAAAATGATATCCAAATATTCAACAACGTTAATTCTGAGAATTACCGTTATACCTCAACTTATATATACACATTACACAGAAACAACGTTTTGTATGATATCACTTTCCTGAACTAATAAACAAGGGTGCATAGAAATTTAAAATTCGATATCATGTTAATTTCAAACCACAGGTAAACATATGCCAAAATAAATAGCTGATTAGACCAAATGGAAAAAATGGAGTTCATGACTTAATCCGAGATATCAAAAACATAACACCCACTGTGAGAGGAGGGTATAATAGATAATAGAGATTCCACTGATTCCCAACTAGAACTGTATTACCACTGAAACCACCAGTGCTAGGGGATTCAAGTGCTAACGAACCTCTTAATTCTAAAAGAAGCTTTTTATAGCTTCTTAAAGGATAACCCTACCTGTTAGGTATCTGAAGTGGCCAGCATTTGGAACACTATTAAATAGCTTTTGAATATGTATACATTATTTGGTCTGAATGCAATCATCATGCCTTGCCTTCCACTGTTAAATAGCTCAAAAATCTTCTCTATCATGGAAACATCGCAACACTAACTATATAATGCAGATAGAGTGCACATGATTGAATATTCAAATTGAAGTATCACCCTTTTTGTATTTGGATGGACACTTCCATAATCTCTCTTGTGTTTTGCAAGCATCCAATAATTAAAGGGTATAATTCTTCAATAATTGTTCATTGAAGAATTACTAAATTAGAAATAATTCTTGATAGTTTAATCTTGATGTTTGATATAAAAAAAAAAGTTGGTGAAATTATCTTGCAGTACCTTTTTTGCCTAGATTCATTACTGCTGCCTGAGTCCCTTTACTCGAACCCCCAAGCCTGCTCCCGGCTATTGTTAGAGAAACATAAAGGCCATCCGACCACCCAGTAACTACACCACAGAAGTGGTGGAATAAGTAAGAACTTTAAAACAACATATATATATGCAAACATGCATCAACAGTATCATGCTCACGCAAGAGCGGAATCATTACTCGATTACCCAGATTCAAAAACATAAATCCGATGACTATGAATAAAACCCAGATTAAGAAACACAAAATTAGAACAACCAAAGACGGTATTTCAGTGTTCATCTAGATGATTTACCTGAGATGGATGCCGGTTCTTTTCTCAAAAATCATCTAATATTTGCAAAAGACGGTATTTCCAATATGTCCAGCAAAAATCTGCAAAAAATATATCAAAATTTCCAGAAAAATCAATTGAACAAAACAACTAAATCAAAGAAAAATTTAACAAAACCTAACAAATTGAAAACGCTCAAAATCAAATCATGGTCAGAAAAGAAATTGAAAACCTTTGAAAGATAACCTCTTTCCACTTTTGACTTTTGAGGTTTATGTAATGGGAGCTTCAGGGATTGATTAGCAGACTTAATGGAATTGTTAATGGGGATCTTTTTTATTTGTAACGTATGACGGGAAACTGATTAGAAGAAACTATGGTGCTGGTAATGGGATCTTTGATTGTGTAACGCTTGAAAATTGAAGGGAGAAGGAGTTAAAACTGTAAATATGCGGGGAGGAATGAGTCATAATTGTTTTGTAACGGAAGAGGGGAATAAGTGAAACAGTGATCTGGGACGTCGGATTAAGGCTTAAAAGGTGGGTTCATTTTGAGCCATGATTTATCTATTGCATTTTCAGACGAATGAGAGCCATCGATCGCTGGAAAAGGCCCATGCAGAGTCGTCAGATTTACAAAAACACATTTGCTTTTGTACGATAGATGATATTATTATCTACAAGATTGCTAAAATTTCATGTTGAGCCAGGTTCCTGAAAAATCAAGCATTCAATGATATTTTCTTTATATGAGTATTAAGATCATGTGCTCTAAACTTCGTTTATAGAAAAAGGTAGAAAATTGTAGTACTGAAAAATATTTTGCGCCCTCAAACGATTTATTTCTCTGAAAAAAATCCTTGTTTTAAAACAGTTAGGAACGTTGGTTTACGTACTCTAGGTAACTACCTGTTTTTAGAGTTTTCATATAAAAACCATACTTTCTAGGAAATTAAGGTCATGAACCGACTATGTCCCAGAGATTACCTTTTACAAACTTGTTCATATACCCTAACTTGTGTTGAGAAATTCTCATCCAAGGAGTTCCGCAACCAAGCATGTCTTCTATGTTACAAATCCTTGAAAGCATGGAAGAAGCTATTTGTTCCGGTGTTGAGACAAGAGGAAAGAAGAGAATTCTGGTTGATGACGAAGTGGTTGAATCATCTGAAGATCTTCCTGGTGTGAATTGTTATTTCACCTATGATCATCAAGATGTTGAACGTAAAGAGATGATTTTACTAACGTTGTTTGTAATTTTCTTAAACAATTCGAGGAAGAAAATTTGGAACTTGTTGAAATGCTAAAAGGTCTAGACATGTTACGAAACTGAGTTGAAAAAGGTTTCTGCTGACCTTGTTCTCATGAAATCTCATGTTCAAGATTATCTCAATGAGGATATTTTCTCTGAAGAGTTCGTGGATACAGTTGATGACAAATTCAAAGGTCTCAATACCAATGAAGAATCTGGAAAAGTATAGCTTATTCTGTTTTATTTTAAATACTAGGAAACTTCTTGTGAAAATTTATTCTTGTGTTCGAAAAGGATAACTAGGGTTTGGTATATCATATATTGTGAGTACACAAACTATTTCCAACGATTTTTATCTTGCATATTTTTGGATTTATTTATTTAAATTCTAAAGCTTTTATGAAATCATTATTGGTTTAAAATATTGCAAAGTCTTATGAAATATATGTGTCCTTTAGTTTTGTAAATTGAACTGATATCTCATATATGCTCAAAAGTTAAATCTATTAAGTTTTTATAAACTGAAAAATAGAACAAGCTTTGTGAGAGATTTTCACAGTATTGATCTATTCGTGATCACACTTTTGTGAAATTACTGCACTAACCACTCCGTAAGAATTTCTTATGTTGAGTCATACCGATTAGGATTGTCTCTTTGTTCATAACTGGCGTTGAGATTAGTCTATGTCGATGTTTAGGATGTGATTTGTTAATGTCTGACAGAATCTTTCTTTTTCATTAAGGTCAATCATGGTGTTCTCTTGGGAATGACATCAAATGGACAAGATTTCTTAAATGAACTTGTGTTTAATTACAATATCTCTGTGGGGAGAGTGGATGTGAAGTTTACAGGGGATGCTTGTATCGTAAATTTTCTAGATGAGCGCTAAGTATTCTATACTTTGTGATATCATTTAAATAAAATTTTGTTTATAAATCCTTTAAGTATTGAAGTACCTTTTGTTTGAATTCATTACGATCTCATAGTTTTCGTACCTTTTCCAATTTCTATTGAAAAAAATGGGGAAGATTAATTAGTAGTTTCGAACTACATACATATGGTTTAAAGATCATTATGTAAGGGGGAGTGAATTAACATCTACAGGTTTCACCTATTATGCCAAAGATGTAAGTATTGACTAAGGGGGAGAAACATATCACTGTAGTATTACTTCAAAGTTGTGATACGATTGAACTTTGGAGAAGATAATAATATTGTGTTTCTGTATAACGACGATTGAAAATCTCTTTTCAAAGTTGTTATTGCTACGGATCTTCAATAAAAACGATGTTGAGTTGAACACGTTCAGAATCATTGCAACCTGAAGTAACGAAGAATTCAAAGAGTTGAAGAACCAAGGAAATCAAGCATGATGAATTCTGGAGTTTTGAAGCCTTATTTTGTTATCCATATGTATTGATAGTTTTGTCACTAAAATTGACAAAGAGGGAGATTGTTAGAGCATTGCTTGGTCGAACTCACAAGTGTTGTTATCTCAAGCTTGTTTTCAGATTTAGTTGTCAAAAATATATCTTGATTTCTAGTCTATATTTAGTCAAGTCTCAGATTAAGATAGAAGTGTATAGTTGAGATTCGGATATCACTGCGTTCTACCGTTTGAAGGTGAAGACCAACAGGAGCTCTGGAGAACTTCTTCAAAAAAGGTAAGTGAAGACTGAACCACTTATTTCTCAAGTTTTCACCTTTCTATATCTATGAGACATTATTGCATGACTAAATTAGACAACACATGCATAACAAAAATTTTGAGTCAAGTTTATCTTGAATATCATTCTCGAAATATGCGAAGCTTAAGAACAATTGTTCATACTTGATGAATTTTGTTAAGAACAATTTATTGCTCATGACCTAAATTATGATTCAAGATTTAATCATTTGAAAATAATCTGGAATAGTGATATGTGTCATTGATGTTTTTCGGGAATGTTTCATATTGATTATTATAGAGATATAGAACTACTGTTAATATGGATAAAGGACAATATGCATATCAGTTCACATATTGCGAAAACTGTTATAAGTCCGGAGCCGCAGAACATGTACCCAGTACACGTACCGGCGTAGATATAGTTTGGCAGTGATTTTTTTTACGCATACCATAAAAAGTCTGTGACTCGTGAACTAGGAAAGGTACGCATACCTAGTATGCAAACCTGAAAAGATCTGTTGTTTTCAAAACAGGAAAGGTACGCATACCTAGTACATATACCATAAATGATCTGTGAGTTCCTGAACTAGTTTTTTGTCTAAAGGGTACACATACCCGGTACACGTACTATGACAAGAATATTCACGAACACGTACAATCCACATACCCGGTACATTACCCTGTCGTATATTTTCAGATGCATCAGAATTATTTCTATTAATAATCGGTATTTGAATAACTCTCTAAAAACACATATAGCCATGATTGATCACATTTGTGATTTAAGAAAAGTCTTAAAGTGTTATACGAAAATGGTTAAGCTTATTGTTCCATTGGCTAGTTTCGACTAACCATTTATGAACAAACATTACACGGTTCGTAACTGGGGTTGAACTGTGGATTTTTGGTTGAGATAATTTATGGTGGGTTTGTTTGCAGAATTCACGATTTCCAGGATTTATAATCCCATAGGATTACAAATTCTGGTATTCATGTAAATCCCTCGTGTGTTTGATAGCTCATTTAAAAATTCCTAGGATTCATAGAATTATCTTGTTTTAAAGTCCATATACTGTTTGGTATTACCCTTAGAATCCTAAAATGGTATATATATATGAGATTTATAGTTAAAAAAAGTGGGTCCATAAATCCCTTGATAAGTTTCCCAGCAAATCTTAGGGGGGAGGGGTCGGACTCCATACGGAGGATTTGCTGGAAAACTGAATCCCGTGGGATACGTGATTCTAGGGATTTGGACAACCAAACATAACAAAGAAAACGTATTTCCACCAAATCCCATGAACCCATAAATCTCACCTTTAAAATTCCACATCCAAACCCACCATTAAAAAAATCCGTGAGACAGTAGTTCTCACTTCTCCTTGTCATGTGGGGCGAAGGCTCGACTAGCTGAGATAATGGCATTTTACATCATGCCTTAGACCACCGTGCTTCAGTGGTGGCATGGTGGTACCAATGCAACACCGGTCCGATCACCGGACTTTCAAAATGACATAAATAGCCCTTGGCAGTACTGTAATTCATATTCTAAGCTAGCCCCACTTAAGTCCATCCGGTCATAATTTTGATTTCTTCTCGAAGTCACCTCCTCTGCTTCTTTGTCTGCCGCAATCCGCCTGCTTAAGTTAGCAGCTTCAAGGTTTAAGCTGCTAAATCAATCCTCTTCTTTCAGAGATCAATCGTCTTAATCCTCTCTGTAAGTAAGTTAAATATTCGGGGGTTTAATCCTTTTCTCTTATCAGTTCATTCAATTTTATTACATATCTTTTAGAGTTTGTACTGTCGTTAGTTCTACTGTATAGAAGCGAAAAGATTCCTACTTTCATCAAAATTGTTCTTTGATTTTCTATGAATTAAACTGGGGTTCTTTAGAATTTGATTTTTATTATTGGGTTTGGGGTTTGATTGATTGGACCTTTAGACTGAAAAAAACAGCTCAAATCAAGATAACAACTTTAATGTCAAAACATGGTTTTATTGGGGTATTAAGGGAATGCTGTCCAAAGTTGTATTTTGTAAATGTGAATGTCTACATTCTGGGTTCTGTTTATAGTGTGATTTAAATTCTGAGTATGGAGATGAAAGTCTTGTACTTATGTATGGTTTGTACAGATTTGTTGAACACACAACTCTTAAAGATGGGGCCAGCACCATTTTCAGATATCGGTAAAAGAGCGAAAGGTATGTTGCTTTTTTTTGTCATGCTTCTGTGAATTAGTGTAACATGAATGAAGCGGGAATGATTTTATCTCATAGGTGTTTCCGGAATTGGTAAAATTTATGAATCATTTGTTGTTGAGAACTTGTATTGCTCTAATGCAGATCTTTTAACCAGAGATTACAATTTCGATCAGAAGTTTACTCTAACAATGTCGAGCAATAATGGGATGGTAAGTGCAGCATTTTTTTACTATTTAGGAATCGTTATTGTAGTTAATTATGTTCCTTTTCCCTTTACCAGCGTTCAGCACTTGCTGTTAACTATTTTGCTGCTTGTACTGTTTTACTTTATCCACCATGTGAGCTAGGACTCTCGTACTGTTTTACTTTATCCACCATGTGAGCTAGTACTACAGTTGTCAAGTATGATAAATTGTTCGCAGTTATACTTCGGATTTTGTTCATTCATAATTTACATAATAAAATGATTTTTAGATGTAGATGGCTTTAAATATAGTATATGCTTGGAATGGGCTATAAAAATGGTTGATGATTCGGTGTCACAGTTCACGTTTCCTAATTGCATCATATTCTTGGACTACTATATAGAATCGTACACTGTATCTAATGTTGTTCTGTGCTCTAGGCGAGGTGAGGCAATGTGCCAGGGACCTTGCCCAGAAACATTACCTCCCATATATATATTAGTAAGTGCCAATTGTGTTCTGTAGTAGGGTCAACATGCTTCTTGACATATAAACATCTTTCGATTTTTTCTACGGCTTACATAGTTACATGTACTAGTGACATAGTTGGTACTAGATGCCTGTCTTAGTAGATGGTGACCCATCACCTAAACTTATGTAGGTTTCAAATTGCATGAGTGTTTTTATGTTCGCCTATGCCTTGTAGTAGATCAGCATTCCGTTCGCTGGGATACATGGTATCTTTATGTGGAGGAGGATTATATAATATGATCATGCCTGGACCTGTTGGGATAATCCTGAATCAACTTATATCATATCCATTTTATTCAAAATTAGGTTTTGCCTGTGTCTTGAAATCATAAATTGCGTTGTACCAACCCCTTGAAGTTTTAAAGCAATTGAAGAGAAAAATAATGAATTTCATCCTAGATTCCTGATATTAACTGCTCAATGCACAAGCACCCTTTCACGGTTTGAAGCACTATTCTGTATATAAATACTTTTTTAGAAAGAAAACACATGCTTCTTAGATCTTTTGCTGACATTTTACTCCTCAAAAAATGCTATCTTTACTGAGGTATATTTTTCCACCTTCTAAGTATAGTCATTTTCTGTTGCAGGGGTTAACAGCTAATGGTTTGAAGAAAGATCAGTTTTTTGTGGGTGATATAAGTACGCAATACAAGACCGGTGGTACTACGGTGGATGTAAAAGTTGACACAGGCTCTAGTGTAAGGCCCTGCAACCTTCCATTACCAGAACCAACCTTCCTTTGTCCTTTTCACATTCATGAATGTCCACGCTAGAGAATATTGTGGTTCATTCTGCAGTGATTTCCGGGTGGCCACATTTTTCATAGAGTACGACATTTACGTAGTTTGTTTGCTGCAGATCTCAACAACAGTGACCCTGAATGAGGTTCTTCCATGTACCAAAGTAGCACTGAACTTCAAAATACCCGATCAAAAATCTGGCAAGGTAAGTAGTTTGATGACTAATACCCACATAACTATTGTATGCCTTCACGTGCTATTAACTATGATTCCCACTCTTTCTATCTCTCTATCTGATTTCTAGAACTACGGAGAGTAGTGTATCATAACAATAATTTTGACTACTTGGTTCTTTTCGTCGTTTGGTACCTCAGCTAGATATGCAGTACCTTCACCCTCACGCAGCTATCAATTCTAGTATTGGTTTGACATCCAGCCCACAACTGGAACTAGCAGCAACTCTCGGAAATAAGGATATCTGTATTGGTGCTGAAGTTGGGTTTGATTCTACAACCGCCACATTAACCAAGTACAATGCCGCAGTTGGTTTGAACACCCCTGATTTCTCTGCTGGTCTCGTCCTGTATGTAATCTGTACTCTTAAACCATTACTATTGTTATTCTTGTTATGTTTTTTCCTCAGTTATTTTGTTGTAGTTCTCGTATCTTCACAAGTTACAACTCGTTGCCCAAATGTTGATAGTAGATTTTATTGGGTTGCTCGAGTCATTGGAAGTGACTTCTAATTTGTAGAGTTATACGAGTCTTGCTGTCCAATAGTCCTTGAACTCGAGTCTTACTTCACTTCTGTTAAAATGCAGGGCGGACAAAGGAGAAGCATTGAGGGCATCTTATATTCATTCAGTTAATCCCGTCATTGGTGCTACAATTGCTGCCGAAATGACTCACAGGTTTTCCACCTACAAAAACAGTTTTACCATTGGAAGCTCCTATCCTCTTGATCCTTCTACGGTGATCAAGACACGCTACTGTGACAACGGAAAAATCTCAATGCTCTGCCAGCACGAATGGAAGCCGAAGTCTTTGGTTACAGCCTCAGCAGAGTACGACCGCAATAACATGGATCCAACCAAATTCGGTCTTGCTCTTACCCTCAAGCCTTAGAAATTTATTTTCTGATTCTTATCACTTTTTTTCTCTTAAAATACATCGATAGACTATTTGTTATAGTTTCTGAATCAAAAGTAGGTAAAAGAAGTAGATGACTGACATGAACATGTTCTGTTATGATTTTTTCGAGTCCCACTTATGGGTGATGATAAGTCCTACTGGCGACTAATTTTGACTATAATTCATTTGCTTTGTCCAAGTCTTGATATATGCTCTGATTATAGTACGGATTATCCCCGATTGTAGAAATTGACCAGCAATAAGGGCCGAGGTGTTTTTCAGGATCTACTTTGCCATATATCTACCAGCATATATGTACATTGCGCCGGATGAATGGCCACTGAAATGACAATCTCCTAGTAGGCACCAAATGGGACCACCCCCACAGCAAAATAATGGAGACAACTGAAACTAACACCATACCGTCCACAACTGACAGTAGGTGCATCAATAACAAACACGAGTTAGGCTGAACAGATCTAACTTCTAACAAACCTTTTTTCTTAATTTTTTTCCATTACGGGGAACAGTATATTTCAATCAATGGCCGTCAAATAATTGATATATTGATTAGCCTTGGGGACCTTGGGTCATTTCCAATGTGCTATTATAATCCTTTACCCGTTCGGCAGGGCTTCATTCTAAATCACAATAATCATGGTTCAGTCGGAAAAAAGACTAGTTCAAAACTGAGCTAGACAAGACATGACACGACTCCTTGACCATATATCAACATCAAATGCATTCAAGTTGCAGCAGTAGATTTCATTGTCTTCTTCATTATTAGGGTTATTTTGTTTTTGGTATTCAAGTTTTGACCAACTCTGTTAATTAATTAGAAAATTACTAAAAGAAAATTAGTGAGGCCTAAATGTAATTAAATCTCCCCAACTGCTTGTATCCCGTACTCCTTATCAACTGTCATTTTTGGCTGCTTTATTGTGCTAGAGAGTCTTAATGGACATCTCACTGCTAAAAGGATACCAGTACACACAAAATCTTCCATAATAAGAACTCTTCTTGCACTCATCATTTCATCATCATTCGTTCATACAAGAACAAGATCTAGAGAGAAAGAGATATATCGTCCCAGAGATGAGATTAACGAAGGGAAACCAGAACTGCAACGAGAATTGGATTCTGAAAGTAGAAATTCTATTGAGAATAGTGAGTATAGTAGCATTGGTTATTACTTCTTGTCTTGTTGCATTAGACACTGAGACTGAACTGGTTTTTGGTGTTCTTCATCGGAAAGCTACTGTCAAAGATCTCGACGTTCTCGGGTACGTACGAGTTCTCCGGTCATAAACTTTGTCTCTCTCTATATATATTTTGTGTGTGTCATGTAGGATTATATTGATGTTAATTATGCGTCAAAAAAATATTGATGTTAATTTGTTGCTTTTTCAGGATATTGGTTATAGTGGAAGCAGTTGCTGCTGGTTATAATTTCATTCAGTTATTCAGATGTTTGTTCGTATCAACTTCTTTCAAGACTAGTCCTAAACTCGCTTGGTTGTGTTTCTTGTTGGATCAGGTAACAAATTTTTATTTGCTAGAAATTTATCAAATTATCCATGTGATTATAGATTAACTTGTCAGGAGTCCTCCCTGAATCTGCCAAGTGAGGCCGGTGGCGGAGCCAGGTTTATAAGTAAGAGGAGCCAAGAAAAATAAATCACTGTGGGAAAAATGATAATTTAGAAGACAGATTTATAGGTGGTTTTATGAAACTCCGCATAAATAAGCTTTAAGAGCAAGAAGTGGAGTCGCCATTACTGTTAGATTGAAAAACCTAAAACTATAATTTGCAAAACGAAATCTTGTTAATTAGATCATTTGTTAATTAAGATGACTAACTATCAAAACCACCCATAAACCCAACTGTAAGTTGTTGTGGTGCTTATCTCAAGTCCCATTCACGGGATATTGCGTACCAACCATGCATTGAGGAGTTAATGAGATGGGGGGACTAGAGTTATGTGATAATTTCCAATAAAGCTTCAATGGTTGATGTATATACACGTGAGTTTGTGCAGTATAGGTTGCTTTCTCTCAATCAATGTTGGTTGCGATTCTTGGTGACGATATGTGGACAAACGATAAATGTTTATATCAATTCACAAGTACTGTGAAACCCCACAATTAAGCGTCATTGCTTATTTGTGCACCGGACAGTGGGTTTTGCAAAAAATTGCATATATATACATAACTTTTAGGAGGCGGTTGACAAGTGGGGCAATTGCCCCCACTTGCTTGTACCTGACTGACTCTGACCTTCCTTTGATGAAAAAATCTAGTGAAAAATTGTGTGATCGACAATCAGTTTTTCCTTTTCTTTACTAAGTTGTCATTTGGTAACTCTTGTGTTATGTTTGCTTAAGCAGATAGCAGCGTATGTTAGCTTTGCAACCAATTCCGCGGCAGCTCAAGCTTCTCTGTTAGCTATAACAGGTGCAGACGTTTTCCAGTGGCTGAAACTTTGCAACATATACACAAGATTTTGTTTCCAGATTGGTGGTTCTCTTTTTTGTGGCTTTCTTGCATCTTTGTTGATGGCTGGAATCTCCTCCATCTCAGCTTTCAACCTCTTTAGGCATTATTCCTCAAAGGATCACTTCCTTGTCTTCCTACCTCGACGAAAGTGATAATGCCATTGCTAAATTTCTAAGAGGGTGTTTTATGTGTGGAGCAAGTCAGGCACGGCCAAGCATAGCTCTATGATATTGCAATATACTGAAGTAAAACCTTACATTGTTGTCCCCAAAATATTTGTTTCCAAATGATTTGATTTTAAGTCCCATCAAGGACATATGTGCAAAAACACTGGTAAATTAGCGATGAAATGAAGATACATGTTATGCTTTCCCTTGTTTTCGATGCCATTGATTCATCCAACTACTCTCCGAATACATCAAGCAACCCTCATACGCGTCTTTCCAAAAATTGGTGTTCACTGCTTGTAGCATGCACAAAGGAAATTCATCTTGAAATTTTCTATTACGAAGATGTCTAGGGAAAGGACTTCAAAGTAACTAGCTACATGGACAACGATATTGGTTTTCAGAATCTTCAGATGCACTACGAAAAGTTACTTTTTGAAGTAAAAAAACCAAAAAAATACACCACGAAAAGTTACTTTCTGAAGTAAAAAAGTCAAAAAAATAAGAATAACTTCTTGAAGTAGAATTTAGAAGTAAAATGTTTGGTCAAATGTTTTTGATTCACAAAATGTTAAATTTTTGGCTTTTAAAAGCCACTCTGAAATTATTCATCCAAACTAACTTCTAACTTTTTTGTTTCCAGAAGTAAAAAATCAACTTCCGGAATGGTATCGAAACAAAAGTAATTTTTTTTTACTTTTGACTTCTACTCAGGTATAGAAACCAAAGAATCTTAAAACGACTTCGAGAAGCAAAAAAGTAAAGTTTCTCTATTTTCGCTTCTGATTTTTGTTTTTGACTTCTGCTTCTGATATCCGAACACACCAAAAGTGTGTTTGTTTTCTGCTAACTCAGCGTCTGAATCCATTCCGGCGCTGACTCGGCTCGAGTCAGTTTGTTTGTTTGTTTGTTTTATTTTGAGTCAGATCTGACTCACGATCTGACTCAGACATAACCCCTCACTCAGACCCATTTGAGTCAAGGAATAAAATGCCCCTGATTCATGGGATCGAGCCACTGACTCATATATTTTTGAGTCATATCTGACACAAAAAACATCGAATTAGATCCAGATGAATCAGGTGATATCACTTAGATCCAGACGAATCAGATTCCGACGACTAAGTCTCGAAAAAACAAACAAGGTGTTAAGTGGATCTCTTATTCAGATAGGGCTACAGGCCCGCAGTATATTTCCGGGTCACAAAAGTTCTGTATGACCCGATATTTCTTCTTGGGGAACCTCAAAGTGGAGGAAAAACAGAAAGAATGTCAAGCTGCTTCACAGAAAATGGAAGCAGAGAAGAAGAAGAAGAAATGGCACCTCAATTGCTTCACAGAGTACAGGTATTTTTCTTCCTATACGTATGCCTCAATACTTTGCCTTAAATAGGTCTAAGTGATTCAACTTTATCAGAATAGTATGAATTGAAGAGCAGAATGTTTAATCAGGGTTCTTTGGAGATTTTTTTTCTTTCTTTTTTTGATAAATTCATATACATTCTGATATGCCCACTATCAAGTTTCATCAATTTATGATAGGGTTTATCATCTTAGGGAAACACTGTGTAAATTTTAGGGGTTCTGTATTCTTATTGAGCTTAGCTTATCCGGTAGTCTAGGTTATGTATGAGCATGAATGCATGATAGGTTCCCTAATACTTGTGTCCCAACAAAGCACTACATAGTTAATGGGAGATTCGGGGGAGTTTGATGATTTGTTTGGTTCCTGATTGCAGCAGTTCTAATCAGGTTGTAAAAATATCTGTTTACTCAGTTTCTGATGTGGATGATGAAATAGACTACTCTATCAAGCAAGAATTATGATACAAAACTTGATAATAAAGATGAGTTATGGGTTCACATGGAAAGAAAAGGTCGTGACGACTCGGATGCTGTTCTTACTTGTCCAGCTTGTTTTAGTACCCTTTGTGTTGAATGTCAAAGGTATGCACATTTTGATTCATTTATTTAGCCGCATCACCAATTATCCTATATTCGTGTTTTTAATACCATTGATATATGCTTAATGCCTCAATGTGATGGTAGGTTCCCTTGATTTCTTCCATACTTTGTCTCTTACTTCAATTGTCTTCGCTCCTTCTGTTGTCTATGAGAAGCTGCTATTTAGTAATATATCCACATGAACATACCCGAAAGTAAGCTGAAATTTTCACCAAGTCATAAAGCTTAAAACATCCTCCTTGTTTCTTTTTAGCTTTTTATTGAGTTGATAATATAGTTTTAAGGCATGATTGCTTATGCCAATTGGATGCTATGTTATGCTGACTGCAGTCGTTCGAGGCTTGGATGTTCAATTGCCCAGCTTTAAGTAAAATATTAAAATGTTGTTGCAAAAATAAGAAGCAGTGTCCTTATTGGTTAAGTTTAAATTTTGAACGTCAAACTATTTAACATGCTATATTGTTAAACAGTGAACTTCATTCTGCTGGTAGATCAAGTGAGGTCAAATTGATTATTCAGGGCCTTCAGGCTGAGTCTATCAGTGGGGTTGGGGGTTAAAATGTTTGCATCTAGGGAAGGTATCAATTGTGGGGTGGTTGTGAATTGTTTGAGCTTCTTATAATGAGCCTCTCACTCTTTATAGTGAAAAGCCATGTATGAATTGTGATTAGGAGGCTCTTGTGGAATTCTATTGATTCTAGAGGTTTTTCCTTGGACTTTTAGTTTAAAACGATAAGGTGAAAGGGTCTACCCTTCCTGGGTTTTTGTAGCTAAAGAGAGTCACTTTCACTATAGGACGTTAAGAGAGCTTGAAAAGGAAGATAGGAAGAAAGAAAAAGAAACTAGAGCTTTGTTTTACACTTTCATGAGATTTCTCGGGAAATGTTTTTAAACCCAAAAGCTTGATCATATCTTGTAATTGTGGATTGCTTTATAAAAAGGTTTACCTAGTCGGAGGGGAAGCATACATCTCTAATTTGGGTAAGAGTATGTGCGACCTTAATTCTAATGCCTAGAAGAAAATAGGAAATTTACTCCTGATAATTATAAAGTCATCTCATCTACCTCAAGAGTCGGTTACAGTCAATGTCCGCATACATATCTATCAAAAATTCTGAAGGTGATATCTGTATACCCCCTTAACATGATCCGGTTTCTGTAGACATGGAAAGTACCTCACGCTATACAGAGCTATATTCATCGCCAACTGAAAGATCAAGATTAATCAAGTTCTGCGACCAAGTTATCAAAAACCAAAGACCAGTAATAACAAGTGGAAGAGATGGTGGTGGAATAGATGAAGTGGGTGCCTCAACTAAGGAAACATTTCAACCTGTGTGGTGCATAGTATTGCAACCTGAGGCGAATGTACGAGGAAGCAGCAAAACTAGTGGGCTCTTTCTGTGAGTAGCACCTCTTATTCTTATGCCATTGTTTGTGTGGTACTTTTATTGACAAGTCTGTCAAACCTTATCCCCCCAAACCATTACTTTCAGAGAGCATTTTTGCGTACGGAGGAACAAGCAGTGGAGGACATACCACGACTAAATTTATACTACGACTACAGGGAGAGGGTAAGCAGAGAGCTGTCCACTTATTGGTTTTTGTCGATCTGTATATGTAGTTTCTTTTTCGATTCTTAGAAACATTGGTGTTTACTGCTTGTAGCAAGCACCAAGGAATTCATCTTTAAATATTCTACAATGAAGCTGTCAGAGGCCTAGAACTGACTCCTGGACAACAATATTAAGTAGGATGTCTAATTAGATTGGGCCACCGAATATTTTCCAGGACATGGAAGTGCTGTGTTGCGATTCCAATATTTCTTATAGGGGCAACCTCAAAAATGCGCCCGAAACTAGCCCTTGATAGAGAGTGGTGGAGGAAAAAGAAGGAATGGAGACTCAAGATGCAGCAGCTTCACAGAAAATGGAAGTAGAGAGGGCAAAAGAAGAAGATGAAGATGAAGAAGAAATGTCATCTCCAACTGCTTCACAGAAGACAGGTATTCTTCTCCTTGTTATAAATTTAGACTGATTCAAAATATGAATTAGGTAGCACATTGTTTTAATCAGTTTTCTTTCAAGATTTGATTTTTGATAAATTCCTAACAAATTCTGATATGCCCATAATTTTTATTTACCCATTTTATCTTACTTTAGGATAGATTCTATCACCTGTTCATCTTAGTGAGACATTGTGGTAGCTTCGTGGAACCTAGCTTACCTATGAGTCTAGGCTATGTATAAGCACTTAATATGAGATTTGGGAGTTTAATGAAGTTCTAATCAGGTTATTTAATTATGTGCCATTACTCAGTTTCTGATGATGATGATGAAATAGGTTAACTCTGTCTCTGTCAAACAAGAGTTTTATGATCCAAGACTTGATAATAGAGATGAGTTATGGGTTCACTAGGAAAGAAAGGGCCGTGATTCTGTTGCTTTTCCTACTTGTCCAACTTGTTTTACTACGCTTTTCTTAGCATGTAAAAAGTATGCACATTCGATTCATCTAATTATTCGTACTTACAAATATTCTCATATTCTCATGTTTAATAGTATGCACATTCGATTCATCTAATTTGCTGTACGTCTAATGCCTCAATGTAATGGTAGGCACCCTTGATTTCATCCATTATGTGTCTCTGATTCTTTCCTTCTCTTGTTTATGATAAGCTGCTACTTAGTAACATATGTTACATATATCCATATGAAAATGCCCAAAATTGTTCTTGAAGCTGAATTTTTGACCATGATTTAAAGCTTAAAATATCCTCCTTGTTTCTTTTAAATGAGTTGATAATCAAGTTTTATGGCATAGTTGCTTATGTGTAATGGGATGTTATATTATGCGGACTGTAGTCCTACATACACACTAGTAGAGGCTTGTAAATTGGTCAATTGTCCAACTTTAAGTAAACTACCAAAATATTTAGCATGCTGTATCCTTTACTCTTTTATTTTTTAATAAGGAACTTGATTCTGGTAGTAGATCAAACGAGGTCAAATTGATGGTTCAGGCAGAGTCTATCAGTGGGGTTAGGGATCAAAGTGTTTGCATTTAGGGAAGGTATCAATCGTGGGGTAGTTGTGAAATGTTTGAGTTGCTTAGGTTTCTGAAATCAACTCCATGAAAGCAGCAAAAGACAAAACAAGAGTTTTAATAAGCCACTCATTCTTTATAGTGAAAAGCCATGTACGAATTTGTGATTAGGAGGCTCTTGTGGAACACTAGTGATTCCAGATTTTTTCCTTGGACTTTTAGTTTAAAATGATAAGATTAAAGGGTCTACCCTCGCTGCTATCAACCGGATGTCATTTCAGTTTAGCATGAAAAGAGAGCTTGAGCGGAGAAAATAGAAGAACATAACTAGAGGTTTGTTTTACACTTTCATGATATTTCTCAGGAAATGTTTCTGAACTTGAAACCCTTGATCATATCAAGTAATTGTGGATTGCTTTCTCAAAAGGTTTACCTAGTAATAGGGGAAACATACAATTGTAGTTTGGGTAAGAGTCGTAAGACAATGTGCCACCTTAATTCTCATACTCATAAATCATCTCATTTACATATCTATAAAAAATTCTGAAGGTAATATTTGTATACCCCCTTAACATGATCTGGTTTCTGTAGGCATGAAAAGTACCTTACACAATACATAGCTGTATTTGTTGGCAACTGCAAGATCAAGATTAGTCAAATTCTGCGACGAAGTTATCATAAACCAAAAACCAGTGATAAAGGTGGAAGAGATCATGGTGGATAACCCATTTGAAGACGACACTGGCCAAGATTGGACAGAAGAAGCGAAAAGCCCATCCAGCTGCTCTTGTCCTAGTAAAGAGACGCAACTCGCATCTGTTTATTCAGGTATCATTTGGTCTTCAGATTCATTGATGAAGTGGGTGCCTCAACTAGGAAACATTTTAGCCTGCGTGTTGCATATTTTGTTCAACAGAAGTTGGTGTCGTCGCCAATGATGAGGTTTATCATTTCTTCATTATTCTTCATAGTTAGTTTACATTTCATAGAAACCAGATACCTATAAATTCATTTTTCTTAGTCCTGTTTCTTGTTTCCATTGTTCATCGTGTGATTTTGGGTTCTAGATCAAAATAGTCAATACTAGATCTAGTTATTGATACGGCAGGAAGTTCTAGTTCTTTATTAAATAATTGTCCTGAAAAACCAAAAACTCAGTATAATCTGGTTCCGGGTTGCCTGTCATAATCTCGCCTGGAGATTATATTCTTCAACACTTTTCATTTATTGGCCCCTACTTTGTCTGTTCCCCGGATATGCTAGCGAAATGAAGGGTTTCTCTCCTATCTTTTATCATGCTAAATGAAATTTTTAGAATTTTTTATAGGAAAAGAACACAAATAATTCAAGGAGTGGGGAAGTCTGGAATGATTGAATATAACCCCATAGATCAATATTCTTATTACAATCTGTTTTTTATTATACGTGTTTGCGGGAATATAGTAAACTATGAACTCGTTTTGTCATGGTTGTATAAATATATATAGTTTCTTGTGTATATAAGTGACCTGTTATTCGTCCGAAAAGGTATCAGGAAAACAGGAATATTTTTGGAAAACACTACTAGTTTAATCGAGGGATATGGGGCATTTTATCATCATACTGTTGTTTCTGGATGTTGTAGTTGTACTACTAATATAATAGAGGAATAACAATTCATAGCTTATCTTTTGATAATTTGATTTGTGGAGCCAGCATCATAATCTCTAATATACAGCGGGTATAGAATACTGGTTTCTTGATTTGTTTAATGGGCTTTTCGCGCATGCCAACTATTTTCACTCTTACTGCGGGGCATTCACCCCGTAATGTAAATTGTACTCGTCCGTCTCAGTAAAAATTAAAGTATCACTTTTTATGAGACAGAGGTAGTTTTTTTTAGCACTGCTCGGGGTTTCAGCTTTGGCAAGCACGGATTTTTTTTTTTTTTTTTGACAACTCTTGGAGCCTTGGACCCTAAATGGTTGAGTGTGCCTTTCTAGTGTGGGTCAGTAAGGCATTTACTTCCGGTTTGCCACACCTACCTAATTGCAGTTGTGAGTCTTACGATCACCAGAGCAGCTTAGTTTTTTGTGGGGCGTCTCTTGTTCCATTTTTGGGATGTTTACGTTAAAAGAGATTTGATCAAAAATGAACCAAATAGCTGTTGTCAGATTTTTGCTGGACAATGCTAGGTGAAATGTCTTTCCTTTAGTGTGTATGCCACCAAGGTAGGATTTGAAATTACTGAGATCCAAAGCATCAATTTTTCCACACTGTAAAAAGATAAATATTGAGCAACATTTATTGACGTACTTAGATTGACACTATCTAGGTGTGAGCTTAAGCATCCAGTTTTCCACAGAATAATTCTTTTCAATGTATACTTAATCTTAGTGGACAAAACCGGGGCCTTGTTAATATAGATTTTTGCAGGTCTAGGCATGGCGTATAAAAAAGAAGGCTATTATTGGGGCGTTACACTTCAATAGAGAGACTTCATTTGGATTCTCAATGTCCAAAAAAGTGGTTATGGGATATCCTAACACATATACAAAATGTCTAGATTACCCTTTCAATAGAAGTGATTTTACGTCCAGGTTTGGATTAATTCTAACCGTAGAATTTTATTTGCATGTAATTTTACGTCCAGGTTTGGATTAATTCCAACCGTAGAAGCTCATTTTACGTCCAGGTTTCTTTCAATTCCAACCGTAGAATCCGATTTTACGTCCAGTTTTCTTTTAATTCCAATCGTAGAATCCGATTTTACGTCCAGGTTTGGATTAATTCCAACCATAGAATTTTATTTGCATGTAGTTTTACGTCCAGGTTTGAGTTAGTTCCAATCATAGAAGCTCATTTTACGTCCAGGTTCCTTTTAATTCCAACCGTAGAAGTGATTTTACGTCCAGGTCTGAAATATTTCCAACCGTAAAAGTAATTTTTCGTCTAGATTTGGATTATTTCCAACCGTAGAAGTTTATTTTACGGCCAGTTTTTCTTCCCACAAAAGCTTTGTCCCAGAATCACCAAGTATACAACAAAATTCATTAATTTAATTTTTATCTAATTAAATTAAATTAAATTAAAATTAACTAAATAAGAGTTGTTTAGTCATTATAAAATTATTTGAAATAAAGGATTTTTGATATTACTTATGGGTGACCCGTTTTTGTCCTATTAGATGACGCCCCTCTAATGAAATGTGACGCCCCAATAATAGTCTTCATAAAAAAAGTTCTGAACTAAATTTCAGAATAATTTCTAAAAACAAAGACGGAATGTTTTTATGTCCAACTTCTGAAAACTACTTCGGTATTTTTGCTTCAAATTTTGCAACAGCCTCCTTGATCAAGGTATGAGGTCAAAGTTTGGATAATCAGGGTCACTGTAATGATCTCAACGTCCCCGGCTCGCCGGAGTGTCGACTAGTCAAAACTGTTTGACATTTGTAATTACCTAGTCAATGAAGTCAAGGGAGTAGGTTTTTTCCTCTTTTTCTCTCTTTTTTTTTTCTTTGTTAAGTGGGTCCCACTACCCCATGTGCCCCCTTCTTTCTGTCTGTCTCTTCCCGCCTCAATCATTAGTCCTTCTCTCTCTTCAGCAGCTCAAGTTAGCACTCTCCACTTCCCATCACAAACTCAAAGAAGAGCACACCAGCTCACGTTAGCAAAACTACTCTTCTCCTCCTCCTCTCCTTCATCAACATCCTCCTTCCTCCTCCTCACCCCACTGTGTAGGCACCACCCAAAGAGTCTCAAAGAAGAAGAAGAAGAGAAAAATCAAAATCAAAATCAAAACCACCATGTCTGACGGCGGCACGAGTAACAATAACGGCGCTCTAACGGACCCACAGAGACAACCACAGAACGGAAGTGGGGCTTTGGCGGTGAAGAAGCCACCGGCAAAAGATCGACACAGCAAAGTAGACGGAAGAGGGAGGAGAATTCGTATGCCGATTATTTGCGCTGCAAGAGTGTTTCAGTTAACTCGTGAATTAGGTCATAAATCTGATGGTCAAACGATTGAATGGTTATTAAGAGCTGCTGAACCGTCAATTATTGCTGCTACTGGTACTGGTACTACTCCCGCCAATTTCTCTTCTATTTCTGTATCTTCGGCGAGAGGTGGTGGAGGAGGATCACTGTCGTGTTCTACTACTTCAAGTTCGATTGATCAGAAACCGGCGGGTCAGATTATGAGTCCTGCTCCGTTTCTGTTAGGTAAACGTTTGAGAACTGACGGTTCTGATGATGCTGATGGGGGTGGCGGTGATGGGAATTCTGGGGTGGGTCCTGGTGGTGGTGGTGGTGGTGGAATTGGGGGTGTGGGTGGTGGTGGTGGGTTTTGGGCTGTACCAGCAAGACCTGATTTTGGTCAAGTATGGAGTTTTTCTGGGGGACCAGAAATGGTTTTGCCTATGCCTATGGCTGTCACACCTATGCCAATGTCAATGGCCATGGCTGGTTCATCACAGCAGTTGATTTCTGGTAGGTTTCTTCAACAATCTATTGGTGGGGGTGCTGGTGGGGGTGGTGGTGGTGGTGAAGGTGGTTCTGCTGCTTCTGGCGCTGGTAGAATGGGGAATTATCTTACACAAGGGCATTTGAATTTACTTGCTTCATTATCTGGTAATTCCCCTAATTCTGTCAGAAGAGAAGATGAACCTAATTGATTGATTCATAGATAATGTTTCATCCTTTTTTTTTTTGTATTTTGGTCTTGTGGGTTTGCTTTTTGTGTGAAGATTTTTTAGGGTTTAACAAATTTTTTTGGAGTGAAGAAATTTTATCAAGGATTGTGCAAAGTGTGATCACTTCATTTTGTCATCACTAGTATGTGGAAATTATTAGGGGTCTTGTTTAGTATAGTTACATATTCATAGACGAAGAGTGGAATTAGGATAGTTCTTTCGTCATATTTGGTTTCATTTTGTGGCTCTAATCTTTCAAGGGAAAGATTGCAGCTTTGCTTCTATTTACTACCACAGTGATCAGTCAGGGAATTGAGCAATGGGTCTTGTGCAATTTGAATGCATTGTTGATAAGAAGGTTTGGCGAAGAAACATGAAAGTTCGGTCTAGTGGGTTCGTTCTACTCGGTTTGCGTTATCAAGGGAGTTTGAATTGATTGGGGCTTGTGCAATTTGAATGGGTTTCTTATTGAAGTGATTTGGTGATGCTGAAACTTGGAATTTTAGGGTCCTATTTGGCTACGGATTACTACGGCCACAGTTTATTCGATTGCTAAGTAGATGTTCTGGTTGGAGCCGATGGGTCATCATATGGGGACTTGATGAGCTCTTTTGCCTCCTGGTAAGGATAAGCTTTGATATAAATGATAGTCGTACCCAGGTTGTTATTGATTGTCTATAAGCTGGTTGTGAGGTTTGCAAAGGCAATTGCATGTGCATTTTGTGGAAGACAAGCCCGAGTAGTATCATCTTGTGGTATTGAAGTTTCTCTTAGGTATGGTATATGAAATTAGGTTACAAGAGGGTGTTATTTCTGCTAGTCAGAAAAAGAACTGCGTATTTTGGCTTGGATTGTGCTCGACTTGCCTCATCCCTATCTGTGGTTGTTGGTGTGGAGAAGCTATTGGAGAAAGTTAAAGAGGAGAATTTCCTCGAGCTATCACCTGTAAGATCATTAATTTTTTGTTAGCCCATTTTCTATGGACTTTTAGCATGCAAAATAATGGGTGTCTGTTTGTGTGAGTTATGGATTGCTTGAGCTGTCTGAAGAGTGAATAAAAAGTAAATCACTTTCTCTCTTCGGCTTTGGGGTTTAACAATCCTTCTTCTGTCTGTGTGTGCCCTTTGTTTCCTTTTCCTACTCTGATGTATATAACATTGAATTTCATTAATGCATTGCTTAGATTTGTCCTCTGTGATCGTTGATTCTCTTATTTTTATTCTTTGCTTCTACTTTACATTTCATAATTTGGCCCAAATTATTTATCGGTTAGCTCTGTGATTGTTGATTGTGACATGCAAACTTACATTTGTTAGAATTCCTTTAAACCAGCATGCAGATTATTTTCCCCGCTTTACAGATTACGTGAACATGAGATATCTGAAATTTTCAGACTTAGAATTCATAGTTTCAAGTTATATCACATTACCTGTGAAATTTTCAGACTTAGAATTTATAGTTTCAAGTTATATCACATTAGCTGTGTGTATAGGTTGTAAACTCTGCAGCAAGAAATATGGTGACACAGCCTCCTGCAGAACACAGTAGTGAAAGTAGATAATCAAAATGAGGTGCCACCACGTACCACCAAAGAGGTTCTTCACATAGGTTCAGTATCTGCAAAATGTTTTAGATAACAGTGAAGTCATCCGACTGTGAAACCCTACTTTGTTTGTTGCTCATATCATAAGAATTCTTGCATATTTCAGCTGACCACTTCTTGGCCTGTCATACGAATTTTGCATATTGGATTAGCCAAAGTTACGCGACAAGCTGTATTTGCATCAACACAAAAGAAAACTCTGTTTCTCTGCATTTGGATCAGTTTGGCGTGTGGTCCTCCGGTTTCACGAGGCTCCACTGCCATTAATAACCAACAACTCAAACAAAAATTATTCAAGGGACCACTGTTGCATGCTGGCACATGAGCCAGTATTAGCATCCCTTGCCTATCCCAATTCCAACCATCTTCTGTATCATACTAATATCCATTTTACTATTTCTGTAGTACTACTCTGCATTAGTTGCATTTGAGCATTTACTAGGCTCTGGTATCTGTAAATACAATGGACCAGGACCACAGGTGCATGTATTTTCAGTTTGAACCATTTTAGACCAGTGAACCGCCGAATGCCTTGGACCAAATAGGTGTGAGATATGTAAAAATTCCTAATTTGATTATCTTGGTGTCTGCAATATTTAGAACAAGAAACTTAAATTTGATTAGGACACAATTATCTTATTCATAACATGAATTGATGACAACCCTGATTATGACCATAAAAGATTACTCAAAATCTGAATCAGTGACCAAAATTTGGGTCACGGTCATATGGAACAGCTAATTGCTTTCAAAAGTTTATCATGTAGTCAAGTTTAATCTGGAGTAACTTTCAATAATGATTTTTTCCTGTGAAAAATCTGTCATAACCCTTCCTACAGTCAAATCCCCTCTTCAACTGTGAGCCGCTCGACTCCATGTTGATCAGTTGTGAATTTGCTTGGTCCCGACAAAATGCAGGCCGCCTCAATGATGTCCTCAACCGTGGGCAAGTGCCATTACTTGAACAGAAGGGAGCCCCTCCTCGCCCGTCCGTTTTGAGATTCTACTAACAGCAGCTATGTTAGTGAAGATGGGCACTTTATAGTTATCAACCCACTGGGTTGTTCCTTTTTTTGCTCTGTCAAAATTTTCTTTATTGAACTAAATTATAACCAATACAATCAGACAGGTCCTCCAGTTAAAGGGCCACCTAACTAGAAACTGCCCTTATAGCTTGGGCAAACAAATATTACATCCAGCAAAAGCTTAGCAAAATTTGTAGTATATCTGACAAGTTCAATCTAGATTCACTTCTTCTCTAACTAAACTTTACTCCTTCCTTGGCAAGCTAGTTGCAGCTATGTACAAAGTCAGGGAGTAATTTTCTTGAGGATGCAAACCAAGGTACTCTCTTGTTTAAAAAAGCTGTGACCGAAACAGACTTGCTGAATCTGATTTGAAACTACCCGTTTTCCTGCACACAAACTGCCGCTCTCTCTGCAAGATTTTATGTGGAAAATCATTAGTACTTCAACGACGATAAAAAATTAAGAACAAATACTTCTGAATATGTTTTAAATCATGCCCATAGAAACGAAAGAGTGAATTATATGAAGGTTGCCAACAAAAAGTTATTAGAAGACTTCCCATTGTTGCCAAATGCTATCCTGCTGTTTTAATCAAATGCAATTCTACAGACAAGTGCATCATAAAGCTTCAAAGCAGGACAGTCATAGCTCTTCTATCTATTCCATGTTTAAACTGATTCTATATGCATAAAGATGTTTCTGTTGATTGGATAAACAGGAGTTTATTACAGAAGGAAGCAAGAACAGAAGAGGGTACATTCTAATTAATTACAGATGGGTATGTACGGAAAGGATACAAATGCTGTAAGTACCTGCCACTGCCAGAAACAGTATATGAAGCTGCTGCATTAGAAGATGAGACCCTCAAATGGAACAGATTCTTGGACAGTTAGGCAGTCCCAAGTTTTAATGTTAGATTTAAGAATAAATTGTGTAAAACTGGTAACCAATCCATGTTAGATTTAAGCATAATTATAAAGACATATACCTTGTTCTTTGAAGCTTTTTGAACTCTTTGTTCTTCTTTCTGAACCAACAAAAAACATTAGCAAAAACGTGTTCTTTTAACGCCTCGATTAAAAAGTGTTGGACAGATTTGTGTTACTTATATAGTTACCTGAACAAAGTGCAGACAGAGCTTACTAAAACCCCTAATAGTGTCTCGAACTTTAGCATAATCCGTCTTCTCAACTGATTTTACTATACCATTTTCACAACCAATATTCTTCACTTATTATGAAATTGGTATAGTAATATCCGTAGAGAACACTGATTATGCCAAAGTTCGAAAACTACTAAAGCTTCTAACAAGTGACTATATAAGTGATACAGTTCCATCAAACACTTTCTAATCGAAGCTTCAAAAATATGTTTTTTCTAATAATGAACAAAGAGTTCAAAAAGCTTCAAAGAACCAAGTATATATGTTCATTAATATTCTTAAATCTAACATGATTTGGTTACTAATTTACAAAATTATTCATAAATCTAACATTAATTGTATGGGGTCTCAATCATTTAGGACTCCTGAATGACACACATTTAAAACTAGCGACCGCTAATTGTCCAAAAGTGATGCAATGGTGACACTTTCCAATCCATTCACACTATGAACGAATAAGTTATTTTTTTCAAATGAGAACGTCAGATTAACACTCTTTCAAGGAGTGTGCACAATAACACATAAAGAATGAGAATGTCAGATTAACACTCTTTCAAGGAGTTTGTAAAAAAAGCAGATTCAAATTTTAATTTCCCTAAAGAATCTGTACAAAATTTAAGAGGTTCTTTGAAGGGTAAGTTTGGCTTTTTTGTCAAATGTAGCCAATTTTGACCTAACCTGCTATGCCAGCCAATGAGCCAAAGTATTCTTAAGCAAAAACCACTTGGACAACAACCATATTTCTTTAACACCTCCTTTTCAAATTATTGTCTATATAAAGTTTTCTGCATCACCGAGAAATTTGGTGCTGCTTCCACAGACATCTAAACAGGCAAGCATAAAAGAAAAAGACTTTCAACCAAATTTTGTTACTTGTTTGGTAATTGACTAGTATATTTCCTAGATCATCTTTAAAATTTGTTAGTAACAGCCAACTTTCAGTATAGTTTTGTAGCTTTCAAATGACTCTAGCACTACCCTATTGCAACAACAAGCACCAATTTCAACATTTCTCTTGTTTCCAACTCCACGAACTACAGAAAAGAGATGATGTAGTCTTGTAACATGATAAGGCTAACCAAACAAAGCGCGGACAATAATAACCACCAACCAGAAAAAAACTGAGGATAATTTTACGCAGTCGATTCCACAACTTGAACTTCTCAATAATGGTGTGCCGCTATTTGGTCAAATCGACTACTAGGAAAATCATGAAACAAATTAACCTAAAATAATCAGAAATTCATATTAATTTTTGACATCAGCTACTAATTTTTGACAGCAGCTACTACAAACAGCATAAATTTGATAAATTAAATTCATAGTTTTCGATCCCACAAGGACAAACCCAAGAACACACCAACATCAATCATTCAATCAACTGGACAAATACAGTGATACAATATAAAGCCAAATTATAGCATACAGAAGAAACCGATAGTCTCCTCTTCAAAAATCAAGGCTCTTTCCATGCTCCACTAATTTCATACAATGTAGCTGAAGTAACTTTAAATTTCAATCTCAAAGCATCCATCATATCTTGAACACTCTCATTGTCAGGATGTTTTGATCGATTCATTTTATCTGTTTAATATTCTTCTGAATCCTAGATGAAAAACAATTAGGCTCAATTTAAGAGCTGTGTTCCAGACATCTAAGCAACTTTGACAATACCCTAATTCTGATCCAAGTAAACCTACTTATTTTCCTTCTTCTTTTCCAGAAACTAAACCATATTTATAATAAAATAATTGTTTTTTGTTGAGTTAATAGACAGGGATTCCATCAATATGAACACTAGAAATCGTGAAGCTGACCTGCTCAGAGTCTCAGACTATATGTTGGACTTGGAGGAGAAAAAAAGATGGAGAAGGTGAATATTTTGGACAGAGAGAATAAAGAAATACCTCCAGTTTACAAATCCTAACCTAAGTTATGAATAGCTTACTGTTTCCCTATTTCTTTATCACTTATACTCTTTAATAATGCAAATTCCAAATTCAGGCCCTAATCAATAACTTCCATACTTGCACAAATCGTGGTAAAAAAAAAGGCAAAAAGAAGAGAGGTGAAGAGTTAGTTACCGGGTCAGGTCCTTTAGGAGCACTAGCACAAATTTTTATTAGGGCATCCAGCACAAGAATCAGCTAGAAAAGCTGAGTCTGATTGTGGACCTGGACAGCCTGCACACAATAACACACAAAAAATCAATATTTGTTAAAGAGACCTAAACCTGAAACCGTATAAGAGAAAACCAACACTGCCAGACTAGTTTCTCAGACTCAATTAGAAATCAATTAGAAAAGATGCTGAAACTCCACAAAACAAGACAAATTGAAAAACAACAAAGTTAAAAGTTAAAACCGTGGAAGAGAAAACCACTTACGTTCGCTGGAATCTTCGGGGATTTCTTGGTTTCCCATGGATTTCCCTGTTTCTTTCTTCTTCTACCTCTTCTTTGAGTTTTTCTCTTTTCAGACAGTAGATTCACTCGTTTAACAAAGCAACCCATACGGTAGTGCAGCTCAGAGCACAAATAGTGTCTCACTTTCAATTACTACACCTCCTAAAACTCATTGTCAATACCCACATACAAGAAATCTAAAGAAAGAGAACTGAGGCACAAATCACAGTCACTTGCAACCAAGATGTAAGGCCTGTTCGAGTTTTGATAACAAGAATAACTTTTTCATTTCCGAGAGAAATAACTTTCAATTCTCTGGAATTGGATTCAATGCACTCCTCAACCGGTGCAATCGAAAACAGGGTATTAGGGGGAATTCAATTCTAAGCCGGTGAAACTTGTTTGGTTAGGAAAATTGGATGGATTCCCTTGAATCCCTGACCCTGCAATTACCCCGAACCAAACGCGTTGTAGAAGTGCTTGGTAAACAATTGAGCTTCTAAACTGGTGTGTAGAATGTGAGCATTCTTATAGATACAAATCATACGATGAAAATCAAATATTAGAAATGTTTGTAACAAATGAAGCATTATGAACAAACGGGACACCTGAAGTTATCAAGCAGTGTCCTTGCGTATTTAAGTTAAGTCCAATGTGGAGAGATAAACAGTTGTACTAATTGCTACCAGAGCAAGAAAAAATAAAATTCAATTCCATAAGCAAAAAGAGTGACAAGGACATGAATGAATTGAATTCCAGAACTGAGGAAAGCGGTAACAGCATTTTACACTACGCTGCTGATATAGCACCTTCCCCTCAACTAAATTCGGTCTCGGTTCACATGCAACGAGAAATGCAGTGGTTCAAGGTGACCAATGCTAAAGATCATTAAATCATCTAGGAGAAAATAAGTAATAAGATTTTCATACCAACCATATATATATGTCATATAATTACATACAGTTTAATCCGCATAAGGCTTCCTACGGAATAAAAAAAGTAAATCCTACAATAACATTTTGTCTGAGGCATATGACATAATAAATAAACCAGCAAATCTTAACTATAGTTTCAGCTAATGAACTAGACAGCAGTACTTTGAATCATACTGACCATTAGGACTACATGTGAAACTAACAATGAACTAGACATCACAACCATTAACACCGAAATCAGCCGCACTCAACGCATTACCCATACCCTCAGGAACCGATAACAGGCAGTCCATAAAATCCCAATCTATTTTATCATTGTTACTCCTAATACTATTATGATTAATAGTCATGTCCTGTTCTTCTTCTTCCTTGTGTTGTTGTTGTTCTACTTCTTCCTTGTGTTGTTCTTCTACTTCTCCATCGGCGTACTTAGCAGCAATTTTTTGAATTTCAGCTCGAGTCAGCGAGTTGAAAACTACAATATTCGGAAGATTATCTGGGAAATTAAATGTAGTAGCTCCTCGACCACGTAAACAAAAGAGTGCAACATCAAAAGCTCTAGCTGCCTTCTCCGGTGTATCATGAGTACCTAACCAAATTCGTTCTTTACATTTTGGTATTCGAATTTCAGACACCCATTTACCCGATTTACGTTTTCTTATACCTTTAAACTTCGTTAAACCCTCACCCTGATCCTCCATTAAACCCTAATAAGTATCAATTCTGCTTAATTGGGTATTGTTATGATCTTTCCTTTTGAAAAACCCTAATCAAACAAAATCAGGGTTTTATAAGACTGAGAGTGTGTTGTTATGCTGCTTACCTGGTGGGTGTTGCTCAGCTCACTAGAGACGGTGGTGTGGTGGTGGTGCAGCAGCGGAGAATTCTGCGTTTCTGAGATGCTCAGAGAGGGAGGAGAGAAGAATGTTGACCAACGAAGGGTTTTGAGTTTTTGACCGTGCCCTCTTGGGCCCAATAACAAGTTTTGAACGATTTTTCAAGGATCATGGTTTTTTTTTTTTTTTTTTAGGGGACCATGATTT